>NC_062543.1:6625866-6755866 GCF_022655615.1 Tachysurus fulvidraco | reverse complement strand
AATGAGCAAGACTGAGGTGATTCAGGTGACTGTGGGGAGGAAAAACTCCCTTCGATGATAAAGGAAGAAACCTTGAGAGGAACCAGACTCAAAGGGGAACCTCATCCTCATCTGGGTGACACCGGAGGGTGTGATTATAAATATACAGTCTGATAAATGGTGTACTGATGAGGAGACTGTTGTCCTCAAAGACCACATGGAGTTGGCGTCTCCTCTTTAGTATCGCAGAGTCTAACTGGAGCTGGTAGATATCTAGATGCCTCAGGATCCTCACATGGTCAGCCTCATGTCAGTGGAGGTCCAAAACCTTTATGACATGAAAGACAATCGGTGCTGGTACAATTTCTGGATGCCTCGGGATTGGTGGAAAAAGAGAAGCAGTGGAGAGGAATCAGCGTAGCTGCTGTTCATAATATTAGCAAACGCAAGATGATAATGTGCATTTGGTCAAATGTATTAGAGCACAAGATTATGGGATGTATTATGTGTACGCCTGACTAAAGTGATGAGGTTTTAATCTACATTTAAACTGGGAAAGTCTGTCTGAGCCTGAAAGTGTATCAGGAAGACTATTCCAAAGTTTGGGAGCTAAATACAAAAATGCTCTACCGCTTTTAGTAGACTTTGATATTCTGGGAACTACCAGGAGTCCTGAGTTTTGTGATCCCAGAGCGTGAAGGATTGTAACGTGTTAGAAGACTAGTTAGATACATGGGAGCTAAATCATTTAGAGTTAGCAGCAGTATGTAATTAGCAGCAGTTTGTAATCAATTCTAAACTTAACAGATAGCCAGTGTAAAGATGATAGGATTGGGGTTATATGATCATACTTTCTTGTCCTAGTGAGAACTCTGGCAGCTGCATTTTGGACTAACTGTAGCCTATTTATTGAAGATGCAGGACAACCACCTTGTAATGCATTACAATAGTCCAGTCTGGAGGTCATGAATGCATGAACTAGCTTCTCAGCATCAGATACAGATAGGCTGTTTCTCAGCTTGGCAATATTTCTAAGGTGGAAGAAGGCTGTTTTTGTAATATGGACGATATGATTTCAAAAGACAAGTTGCTGTCTAATATAACACCCAGGTCCTTCATCTTAAGTATCAGCTGCTCTGCAAGTAGTTCCAGTTGTAACATAAATCACAGGTTTATATAATAATGCACTCCTGTTATTGTGTCTATAGTAACAGCTCATATTTAGTATGAACAGCATTTTTAACAGAATCTGTTTCCTGCAACAGGAAGGTCTTTAGGAGAAGAGGACTTATTGAGCTGTCCAGTTTCGCTGTAACACGACAAACTTAAATAGAGATGTTATAATATAAATAATGTAACCAAGAACAGGAACTCTTATACTGAATATATACCTGAGTGCCACAGGTAGTCATAACCGGTACACCATAACAGTGATGGCAATATTCCTGTAATAAAAGCTTTATAAATAAGAAAATAATATTGCTTATTGGTTAATTTCTCCTCCACAAACAACCTCACATCAGGCAATATCATACCTCCACAACATTGATTATTTTTCCTATAAGTGTTCCTAACAGTCATGTTTTATTCCTGAATTATTTCTTCAATTCTTTAGGTTTTTTTTTTTTTCACAAAGCCCATCTCCAGTCAACCCAAATGCTTTCTTTGTAGCTTAGCTGTTAAAGCACTAAACTTGTACGGGTCTGATAACTGCAATAAAATAAACTGAGATTTGTTGTTAAAAGCTTTTTTTAAATTTATTTCAATTACAGACCTTCTCAGCTGTATCGATCGTACTACGAAATGGAAAGTTGTGATCAGACACACAAATGCATGCAAACACAATTCCTACACATACCTGAAGTAACAGTGCTAGCACTGTGTTAGCATTATCATGGTTACTTCTTTTAAAGTTTTGAGAACATTTCAGCACACGAGTTCAAAAATATCCAAGCTGTGTTACATAACAGTCTGTGATCTTATGTTTGTGAGGGGACTCAAACATCATTTTGGTACACAGTCATATCGCGTGGTCTGTTCACTTCAAGCTATATATGCGAACTGAATGAATGAACGGGACGATCATCCAGTTCTATCGAATTTTGCATATTCAGCTGTTAGAATAAAATATCAATAAATAAAACAAAAAACAGAAACGACTTGAAATGTTTACTATTTTATTGTACTTCATATCAGATCTGTAATATAATGTATTCTCATTTGCACGGCTTTGGAAAACGGATGCTGCGGCTGGATCTCGTTGGAGCTTTGTTTATTTTAACCACAAAAAAAACCTCCATGTATCCTAATTCCGCTTTTACCGAGCAGATTTTCAGATGTAGCCACAATGTTAGCACAAAAAAAAAATGCTTTCTACTTTTCTATACGATCTTATGAAGTGCAAATCAGACTCAACTTTTAAATATGATATTGTTGTGTCTTTGTGATGGGATTGTAGTGCCTGTAAAGTAATCCTGTTCTGTTTAACCAAAGCCCTTTAGTAGTAAGCTCTTATGTTTGCATTGTGGCTACATGCTAGCCAACACACAGACACTCTTATTTATTTATTTATTTATTTATTTATTTATTTATTTATTTATTTATTTAGCTTTAATATGATCGTCTGTGTGTACCTACAACATGTTTTCAGCAAATCGTTTCATTTTCCAGTCATACCCTCCCTCCCCAAAATCATAGTCTAATTGGTATGGTCCTGTACCCAGTGGCACAGTCTGAGACAGTAAGCAGGAGGGCTGACGGTGGAGAAACTTTGTCTAGGATGTCTCAGCCTCTTCCACAGGTGTTCAAGCCTCTTTTTGAAGCCATAAACAGTAAAGATGTCAATGATGCCAATGAAATATCGCTGCTCTGGCCCGTCTATTACGTGAATCGGATTTTTGAAGTTAGGCAGCAGTCGCCGGTTCTGTGTCTGAAACTCCATCAGTTCAGCCGATTCTGATCCAGCCTTTGAAGCACCCTTGTTCTGTGCTCCAAATTCAGCCGGAGATGTCTCTGTGAATCTGCCACGCAGAGACGGCTCTGAATCCAGCTCTGTGGCTTGTATGGTTGACTCGTCCTCAGGCACCACTCCTGGGACAGCAGCACCGGAGCACGTGTTCACTGACCTATTACAGAAAAGCAAGGTCAGTCAGGGCAATACATCACAAAGAAACATCACACGCATCATCTGGTTAGTTTGTCCGAGTGGCACTCGGATTAGCTCCAACAGTTCGGTCCGTTTCAAACTCCTGTAGTGTGAAAACGACATGTCAGGATGAGTAATGTAACTAGCAAGCACATGCATGGTTATTTGATACTGTGCTGAAATGTCTCAGCTACAACCCTGCCTGCCACCCACCCTTGAGGGTGGCGAATGATAGAGACTTAAGCACTTTCGTACGTCGCTCTAGATAAGGGAGTCTGCTAAATGATGTAAATGTAAATGTAAATGTTGTAGAGAGCAAACTGAGGGATCTGGAAACAGAGGTGAACATGGATGTGAGTCAGCAAAAACAGCAAACTAAAAACATTCATCTGTGTTTTGACCTTTTGCTTTTTGAGCTTTTTTTTTATTATTATATCATTTTAAATGAGCACACACATTTAATCCAATACCTAAAAATCCAAAACATTCACAACACAAAATACATGACAAAACAGCTGAGCAATTCTAAAGCGATACGGATTGTTTTCCCACATAATCTCGGTAGGAATGATGTCTCTGACTAAACCCCTAGACTGGGTTATGTGTTTAAGTCCCTCACTTCTTGGTACGCATGATGAGAGTGGCGAAGGACAGGCTGGGATGGCGTTCGTCCTGATGCAGCGGCTGATGAGCCAGCAAGAGGCTGTAGTCCAGTACATTCAGGGTCTGGAGGAAAGACGTGTCGATTTGCACCTGACGCAACAGCCAGGGTCGCTGTTGGTCTGCCTCACACACATAAACACACAAGAGCATACAAACATACAGTTCTGAGAGGGTGTTTAATCAGAATTTACCGCAAGACACTAGGATCTTTATAAAAAGTCGGCATACTTTCTGTAAAGTCTTTCCTTGAACCCCTTTTAGACTAAATGATTCGCTTCAAGCACCACCAGAAATGTTAAACGAATCTTTTCCTCATTGAAAAAGATTGTATTTCTCATTTACCACAGTTGAATTTTGCCTTGTTTTTGTTTATGACCAGATTTTTTTTTATGCCTTGTTTTGAGTTGTCTATTTAAGAAAGTTAACCTTATACTTTCATTAGAAGGTACTGTGTCAAACTCGCCTCACACACTTGGGCCAATGTGTAGGTTTGTTCTTGAATATTATTGGTGTATTCGTGCTAAGCATCGTACGTAATGACCAACGATTCATTAAATCTAAACTATTATATCATAGATTAGATTAGATTAGATTGATATTACTGTAAATCGCTGTTATATGAATCGTTCCTTAACGTATCACTGACATTTTTAGCAATGCAACGCCATTGCAGACTGGCTGGAAAAACCTGCCTTATTGTCAATATCATTAATAGGTTTGTAAATTATATCAGTGCGAGGCAACTGGTATCCTTTATGATCTTCTACTGCTTATGTAGTCAAGTTAAAAATCAGTCAACTTACACTCACACCAATATAGCATTACCTAATGTAATAAACTTTCCCTCAAAATTGAGGTCCTTGAGAACAACGATGACCTGACTCCCCTCGGGTGCTGGGTCCGTCCACCGGCTCACTTCACAGCCTTTGATATCATATCTAAAGAGGAGGAACACTCACAGTGTATACATAATGCTGTCTGTACATGAATATTAGCTTTAGTTTGAGAACATTTGGCCCTGTTTGTTTTTACTAAGGGTGGGGCTGACTTTGACATCCTAAAGTCATATGGCCTTTAAATAAACTGTACTTTTTTCAGCAGCGGTTGGATCCTGGTGCACCGATGAAGCGTAATGAAGCCTAATGAAGCCTAAGAAAGGTTGTATGAGTCTTTAATACAGACCTTAGACAGTATCTAATGTAAGGCATCATCTGAAGAGCATAAAAAAGCAAAGCATGTAAATTATAGCTGGGATTAATACAGAAAAGCCAAGGGAGACTTAGATAGAGATGGTTTCTTCAATATATCACAAATGTTTGGATGGATAAGGTGTTTGAATTCACCATATTTTATTAAACCTTTACCTGGAACATATTCTTTCATCTGGATAGAAGACACTTTGCATCACTATAAAATACTGCAAAACAAAAAGGAACAGATTTGCTCATGATGTTGCACATACAGTACAGCATTTATCACCATGCAACAATTGAACAGTGCAAAAAACAAAAAAAGACTCTCTACCTTCCTCCGATGGTCGATCTTGATGCTATGAACACCTGCGAGTATAAAACCCGATTATACTGCAGTAATATTAAGCAGAAAATGCACCGAATGCCAGAATACTCTTGTGAACCTCTTACCTAAAAACTTAACCAGGAGAGAGTGGGGATACTTCTCCAGATGCTCCATGTAATGCTTAAGATGAGAGAGAAGGAATCGAATTTCCCTTCTGCTCTGCGTCTTCAGGAAGAACCGTTTGTCATTCCTGTAACAAGAGGCACGTGATATATGATGAAACGTTACCCGTAAAAGCTTGACAGATAAAATGTAAGAGGAAGAGCTTTGTCCAGACGTTCACCAGCATTTGAACCCCATGACTAACAGAAAAAAAGAGATATATGTATTACTACATACAGCCGTTCCTGAGTGGAAAAAAAAAATCATTCTCTTTTGGTGGATTTCAATCACAAGGAAATAGAAATAAAAATACTTTTTCATTGATTCAATTTATAAACAAATTATTAACAATTTCACCAGAATATTAATAATATTAATATTAAAATGCTCTAACCCCAGAAACTTCAGTTCAGTGAAAATGTGTAGTGTACAGCGTAATATATAATTATACAGTCTATAGAGAACAAACTGTTTAAGCCTGACACACACACACACACACACACACACACACACACACACACACACACACACACACACACACACACACACAACTGCAGGCTGTTAGTACCGACTCACGTTAGGAAGAAATCCGCTTTGCTCTTTGAATTGCTGATGAATTGCAGGTAGCAGCCTTCAGAGGACAGAGAACGCTGATACTCTTTCTCTGTCATCCCCAGAGAGCGCCGCAGGCTGGCAAACACCGGCCCTGCAAACGTCTCCATCCTAAAGTCCTGTACACGGCCATTCACGTGAGCAAACGATGACATATTGTAAGTTATTCTCTAGGCAATCTGTTACTGTCTGCCACTGCAGAAAGTAGTCGTAGCGGACTTCACTAATCGTATGAGACGTAGTAAATGTTATGCAAAGTACACAATCGTTTCCAGACGACCAGGACGTTTTTTTTTAAACACAGGTCCTCCATCAGCTGTATAAGATTAGTGCTGTCGATGGTGAAAGTTGTAGATATTCCAACGCCATATATAACATCATCAGCCGTTCATGATTACCTCATACAGCCCCTGAAGCTAATTTCTAGCTCATCTGATGAAGGACATTCTGTTTTAACTCACAGTTTGATACGTCCTGTTTCTCTAGCAGCTAAACATTCACTACATTTACCATTATGTAGTAAAGATACTGTATATATTCAAAATGAACAAGGAAGCAACACTATTGTAAGGGTTTAGTAGATATATAGGCAAAATAAAGGCAAAATAACACACATACATTAGGTAATTGACACTTTTACTGACTCTTCACTTCTACACATCATTCTGGATCATTTGATTTATATGTACCTTATGGATTTGGGTCACCTCGAGTCGGTAATCATCTTCAGAGAGTTCATTCTGAAAAAGAAAAGATAAAATAAATAAATAAATAAATAAAACATAATTCTAATGGTTTTGAGCTGGTATATTATTTCTGAACCACTTTCCACAGCATCATCGATTATTACTGCAAAGAGAACAGAAAATATATTTTCCCCAAATTCACTGTTAATAATTTGATTGTTAATGGACGTTTTTATTCATGTTAAAGATAGATGATGAGCGACAAGTTAAAAGATTAAAAAGAAAAGAAGCGATTCGATATTACTGCCCGCTGTATCTAAACAAATACACACCTTTTGTCTGGGTTAAACTTGGATGTGTTTAGGTTGGTCTGGGATTGCATAAAAAATACACACACATTTATATTGCAGAAAACTTGCAGGTAGATTGTTTCATCGTGATTAGTGTGTTGATCCTTTTTTTTCTGTTGTCTGACATGATGGCTGGCTTTGGATTTTACAGAAGGAGCTTCATGAAGGTGAGTCTTATGAGAATATAAAATTAATGTAGCTTCTTTCAGTTACTAGGAAGAGGTGGAGGTGATAAGTAGGGAAGAGGTGATAAGTAGGTTTATAGTCCCCATATGCTCATGTTTGTTTTGGTTTGGGTTTTACTCTCTCCTCTCATGTCCTTTCAGATTTTTGCTGTACACTTTTTATAGATAAGATTGATTTTCCTGATATCCTCTATGACTCAGTGTTCACTGTGAAGTCTGTGTCTATCATTTTAGACTACAGGTGACCTTCACTTGGTGAAACACACTTGTGTGTTTACGGGTATGTGTGTGTGTTTGTGTGTGTTTACGTGTATGTTTGTGTGTATGTGTGTGTTTACGTGTATGTTTGTGTGTATGTATGTGTGTTTGTGTGTGTTTACGTGTATATGTGTGTTTTTACGTGTATGTGTGTGTGTGTTTGTGTGTGTTTACGTGTATGTGTGTGTGTTTGTGTGTGTTTATGTGTATGTGTGTGTGTGTGTGTGTATTTGTGTGTGTTTACGTGTATGTGTGTGTTTGTGTGTGTTTACGTGTATGTGTGTGTGCTTGTGTGTGTTTATGTTTATGTGTATGTGTGTTTGTGTGTGTTTATGTGTATGTGTGTGTTTATGTGTATGTGTGCGTGTGTGTATGTGTGTTTATGTGTATGTGTGTATATGTGTTTATGTGTATGTGTGCGTGTGTGTATGTGTGTTTATGTGTATGTGTGTATGTGTGTTTATGTGTGTGTGTGTGTGTTTGTGTGTGTGTGTGTGTGTGTGTGTGTGTGTGTGTGTGTGTGTGTGTGTGTTTACGTGTATGTGTGTGTTTGTGTGTGTTTATATGTGTGTGTGTGTTTGTGTGTGTTTGTGTATGTGTGTATGTGTGTTTATGTGTGTGTGTGTGTGTGTGTGTTTGTGTGTGTGTGTGTGTGTGTTTATGTGTATGTGTGTATGTGTGTTTGTGTGTGTGTTTATGTGTGTGTGTGTGTGTGTGTTTATGTGTGTGTGTTTGTGTGTGTGTGTTTATGTGTGTGTGTTTGTGTGTGTTTACGTGTATGTGTGTGTTTGTGTGTGTTTATATGTGTGTGTGTGTTTGTGTGTGTTTATGTGTATGTGTGTGTGTTTATGTGTATGTGTGTGTGTATGTGTGTGTGTATGTGTGTGTGTTTATGTGTATGTGTGTGTATGTGTTTGTGTGTATGTGTGTGTATGTGTATGTGTGTGTTTATGTGTATGTGTGTGTTTGTGTGTTTATGTGTATGTGTGTTTGTGTGTGTTTATGTGTATGTGTGTTTGTGTGTGTTTATGTGTATGTGTGTGTGTTTATGTCTATGTGTGTGTGTTTATGTCAATGTGTGTGTATGTGTATGTTTGTGTGTGTTTATGTGTATGTGTGTGTGTGTGTGTTTATGTGTATGTGTGTATGTGTGTGCGTTTGTGTGTGTGTGTTTATGTGTATGTGTGAGTGTTTATGTGTATGTGTGTGTGTGTTTATGTGCATGTGTGTGTGTTTATGTGTATGTGTGTGTGTGTGTGTGTGTTTATGTGTATGTGTGTGTGTGTGTGTATGTGTGAAAACATAATAACTACATTTTTAGATGATGTTGGCTAAGATGTTTTTTCAATCTGAGAGGCTTCAGAAAGTATGACAGCATTTCCATTTTTTGTGGTGAATATTGGGAATTTATTTCTTTATCTCGTTTTTACAACTGAGCTGATGAAGATTAAAGATCTTGCTCAGAACAGTGCTGGGATTTGACCTCACAACCATCCAGTCAGTAGTCGAACACCTTAAATACTGATCTAGCACAGCTACCGAGGTTTAAGTTAGAAAAGTTTCAGCGCCCTGGGAGACATCTGATTGAGCCGCACCCTATGAGATCGGTGTACTCCCTAGTCACCAGCACCGCTGGGATGTGGGAGATTTGCAGCATTAAATGCGCAGCTGATGAATCATTGTGATGCAATTATGTCAACACAGACTGCGGTCTCGATGCAAGGAATCCATCCCACATGAGAAGAACTGAGACTGCTGCCAATAATTCGTTAACAAAATAGTTTTAATAAGCGAATAACTCCTAGTCGTCTCTGCTTAAGATAGTACACGATGACTATGTTATGTATTGATGTTCCAGATTAAATTAAATCCATTTGTATATGGATAATGTGCCCAAATAACTAAAGATAAACGAACATGCTCGAGAGGAACTGTCGCTCTGCTCGGTCTGTTAAACCTAAAGCCCACTTGACATTGTACTTAGACAGAAAGACAATGATAGTAAATAGAGATTAGGGTAAACAAAGCTAGAGTATTCCTTTAACAAAAAGACTTCACTGTATTGTTTTCCACCTATTGCTATGTACAGTGGAGACTGGGGCATTGTGGTATCCCTCCACCCCTCTCCTACACATGCTTCACAATTGTGTTTGTGTCAGCAGGACTGTGATGTTCTCTTCTTCTTTCTCAGGGGGATCGGCACCGTGAGCACCCAAAACAATACAGCACACTGGATAGTAAGATCATATTCGTAAACACATGGTCACTATGGGACCAAAACCTAAACACGCTTCTCTCTGGGACTTATTCAACACCATAATTATTTATAAACACAATGTTTGAATACAATGAGTCTTAAATACTGTCTGTAGTATTTAAGATCAGGACAGGCGAGTGGTCCGGACTCCAGAAAATCTTTTACTAATAGTTTCAGTCTAGTTACTGATTCATAAGCCATGATTTTAAAATTGCAGAAGAGAAAAGAGGTCTCAGTAATTCTGTTCACAACATAATAGTTGCTGATTATGTATTAATAGATATTATATATTATATATAATTAATAGTTAATAGTTGTATAATTAATAATAATAATTATTATTATAATAATACTAATGCTATATATGTACGTATACATTTATATATTTTTTATTTTTTTACATTATAGCCATTATCTGCTAAATTTCAGTTTGTAGTTTTTTGGTAATATAAAAAGTCTATATTTATAATTCTCTGTAATTGGTCCTGATTTTTACATAGATTAGTCTGATATACTAAAAATGAGCCCTATTTTTCCACACAGTTTAAAGGTATTTTTTATTTGAAAAACAAAGCGCTCATGTTGAATGCTTTCTTCAGGTGGAGGGTTAAAAGCACGTGCGGTCAACTATTAATCTGAAAGGCTTTAAAATTTAAACAGCTGCAGCATTAACCGTTAACAGCTAATGTTTAAATAGCACATTTTGCATACACAGAAATTGTGTAAAGGGCTCTTATTGATATTCACTGCCATTTATCTTCTAGCGGTTTAGAGGATCCATGTAAAGTTGTATTTGGACAGAAATATAGAAGTTCAACTTTTGTTGTTTGCTGTTTGTTCTGTGCTTTTCTTATTACTCACCGGTATTGGGTTGTCGATGGTGTTCTGTACAGCAGCAGCCAGTCCCTCCTTCATCATGCAGGTGAGCAGGTAGAACTCATGCTGTGGGTCGATTTCGAACACACCCAAGAGCTTCCAGCGCTGTCGCAGGCCTCCCCAGCCCTTCCTCTTCATCATCCGTGTGCTGCTGCTGCTCGGCCCTGCCATCTCCATCTGCTGCGAATAGGAGTCCACGTGCAAAATAAAACACTATTACTATTACAGACAAATAACAAGAGCTGCCTAGTGTCAATTTCCTGATTAACTGGTTCGTGATAATCCTGAAACGTATGTGTGTGAGTGATCAAAAATATGATCGTTGTTCTGTACACGACAAGTCTAATGTTGCAGAACAGTAAAAAGAGACGTCAAAGCTTAGAGAGGCCATTGTTCATTCTCAGAAATTAAGGCAACCGTCTGTAATTTTCCTTGTGGTGGCTCCGGCAGTACCTTTAGTACCTTTAGAATGTAACTTTTACCAGAGGGCATGTGCGTGTGCTGTACGTTGAACCATCTTTATGAATAAAGATTAAGAATAAACCTACTTTAAACACAGTTCCTCAAAGTCTAAATGTATAGTGTAGTTATAATAGAATTTCACCACACCAGCAACAAGGTACTTTTATTTCTAAGAGTGTATGTTATATGTGACAAATACCAGCCTTTTTCTCTCTGTTGTTATATAACTGTTTGCATTGCTGTAGACATGAAACTCTTGCATATTATTCTTATTATATCTAGCTGTTTCATAATATCTTATGTGTTCACTGTCTACTATTAATAACTCCTCTTTTTCTTTCCCATACATATATAGCTACATACTGTATAGGGATGTGGTCGCCTAGTGGTTAAGGTGTCGGACTACTGATCAGAAGGTCATGAGTTCGAATCCCAGATCCCACTGCTGGGCCCCTGATCACGGCCCTTAACCCTCAGCTGTATAAAGGATTGTATAAAGTCTCTCTGGATAAGGGTGTCTGCGAAATGCTGTAGATTATTTATTTTCAGCTGCAATGAATTCCCACTCTGAAGCGATGCTACAAGATCCATGTGTGATCCTCTCACACGTAGCTTGTGTGAATCCTAACAGAACATGACAGATCTGTCGCTGCCCGTCTCCTTGACAACAAGACAAGTGGTAAAGAATGGAGTGTGTTTTCACTTCAGGCGCACCCTGTGTTCTCCACTAATGACCTGAATAATACCCTGCTCAAGCATTCACAGAGACCATTAGTGGTTTATGTTGGTTTCTAGTGGTTAGTAATAGTTGTTGACTTTATTTAGTGTTTTCCATCTCGATGGAAAGTTTCAAGACATTTTAGACAGCTTCCTGTCTAAAGTGTATGGTGTGTGGCAGGAGTGCAGTTTCTGACGGAGGCCATATGGTGATAATCTAGGGTGATATCCACAGTCCTAACGGTCAACTGTAATATTTATGGTCATCAGAATGATAAGTCACATCTATCTAGTCAGTAAGACATGGAGTATCTCTGAGGTCTGTAACTGCATCAAGAATGATTCGGCTTTAGCAAGCGTTAAACAATATTTTAAGTTTCATTAGTAAGTGAAAACGTAACTAGAATGTAATCGTTTTCCCCCAGAAGGCTACAATTTTTAAAAAAAAAGCTGCATGTAGCAGAGAATATTGTACTTCGTGTGTATTACAGAGCTGAGCATCACCACCATGATGTCGATTATTTTTTCAAAAGAAAAAAAAATGAAACGTCGCAAATTGTTTTATCATTATGAAGGAAAAGTCCAAAAAGTTTTAATCTTCTTATAACCATAAGTGCCAGATAGTAGAATTTTGCATTAATTGAAGGACATGCATGTTTTATCTCTCTGTGTGTAACACTAAAGAACCTGTTCTGGTTATGAATTATTGTTAAGACTTGCTATAACTTGTTATTACTATTATACGACTACTATTACTTACTACTCTGAGCTCTGTGTCCTGAATATTTTGAAAAACTTTACCTATAAACTATAGACTTCTTCCAAAATAAATAAATAAATAAACAAATCTGTTTATGAGAACAGTTTGTTTATTAATCATCTGTTTATTAATCTGTTTATGAGAAACATCGCCAATCTGTAATTGTTACTACAGAAACTACAACATATTACCTTGTAATTGTGTGTTTTAATCGAAACGATAAAATATTAGTTTGTGTAATTTAATATGAAATTGGCAATTTCTTTCAACAGCACTGTGACATAACCTGTGCACTGTGACATTAGGAGATGGATACTCGGATATTTTATCATGTTTAAAGGACACTTTAATATATCAGATCCAAGGCATTATATTAAGGAGACTATCATCTTATGAGGAATAACACTGTGTTCACACGTTGCTGTCACACACTCTAGTCGATGATGTTTATCAGTGGGTGGCACAATTTACATTCCAATTTTGAAAACAAAGCAGTTTTAGACACTAAAATGAAACATGAATCATTCTGGATGGTGATTCAGTGTTTGTATATATAATAAAAATCAGCATTGTATACAAGAAGCATATCATACAGGATGAAGGAAAGGCAGTGTGTGCTCTTTGGCATGGATCACGCTCTTCCGTTTTCACTCCCAACGATATTCACTGCACCAAGTCGCTCTGTATTTGCATAAAGATCAGCTATTTTCAACTTTGTCGCATCTCTGGACCCACATCTAGTCTGTAATACTTGCTGAAACTCACCAGCTCTCCCTGAAAATAAATGATCTCCAGTTGGTTTGTCGACGCGAGTCCCTGTATGCGTGAATGTATAAGCCTGCATCTGGGCCAAAGTACTGGATCAGTATTAAAAATATTATGATATATTATCAGTTCACTGATAATTCATCTACGAGCATCTGTGTCACTGACTGTTATTGTTAGAATAGGGGGGGAGGGGGGGGACAGTTTATCCTGATCAAGTTTGTGCCCAAGCCTTTTCTATCCTGGGAATAATAGGTATGAGGCAAGAATACAACTGTAGATGGAAGACTAATCCACCAGACACTGTGAACCATTTACAACTGGAAGCAAGTGATTGGAAGGTATAAGGAAACCTAAAGAACTCAGATGAAACCGATGCTGCCGAGCACAACCCTGTTCTAACTGCATAATAAACACACAAATTGTATTAAAGCCTACGACCATCCCACACGGCTGGGAATCAGTGTCAGTGTCGATCCCATTCTCACAGCATAGATAAAATTATTGTATATGCACATACACAAAAAAAGAATCAGTGCATGTCTTTAGTGTCAGTATTGAGCGTTTGGAGGAGATGCAGCTTCAGCAGTGGTCCATAGTCAGCTCACAGAGGCTTGTTTGTCTGCAGTGATTGGAATCAGATGCTCAGAGGCAGCAGGCTTAATCTGATAACTCAGCTCCTTGACATGAACATTCAGTGTTTGTTAACAGCTTTTTATCCTGTCATGAGAAACACACATGAACACTGGCATAAAAACATACATGGACTCTAACTAAACTATACCATAGTCTGTCTTTCATTCTGGACTATTTGCTAGGGTTTGGAATATTTCTCAAAGGAAAAAAACCTACCTTATCTTTCTTGACAGTGTTGTCAAAATACAGAAGAGCTTAATGTTTTGGTTTTTTTTTCCCATTATTGAATCTTGACCAAAGGCGCGCGCACAATAAACATACAGGTCAGCATTAACATAAAAGGATCTTTTCATAAGAATCCTGTCCGTTAAACAGGAAACAGATTTGAGGAAGAAAATAAAAAAGATGTTACCTCAGTTTGACTCATCATGGAGAGACTGGTTCATGTCCACTCTGCGGTTTCAGCACATTCTTTCTGTCCTCAGCTGGCACATCTCTCAGAGCTGTGTTTCTGCCTGGGAGTCGACTCTAAAAAGAGTCGATTCTTCTGTAGAGCCGACTCCGAACCGAGTAATAAATTCGACGTTGCCAAGGATTAACTTTAAAGTGGCACAAATCTGTGATTTAATCACTTATTGCTCGACATCCAGACATCATGCTATATTGATAACGCTTCCATACAGAACCGTCTATTAAATTTCTACTAAAAATAATTTAATAAACATATACAATAAAAACAACGACCAGCTTATGTTACAAAAATACAGATCTACTTCGCCTGTTAAAAAAAAACCTTTACATGCAATTAATTGTTATTACTTCACAGTTAAATGGTTTGATATTATATTTAAAAGAATAGCATCCAGGCTAATAGGTTTCAGAAGGGGGAAAATGCACGATTCCTATTGGTTAAACGTGCTCCTCACCATAGCAACAAGCAGCCAATGATTTGTGATTAAACGAACCTAAGGTATGCGTTTGATGTTAAGTGCGGGATCGTAGTGACTTCGTTGGCGTTTTATGAACATCAGTAAAGCGTAATTACTGCGCAATACATGGGGTTTCACTCGTATATAATCGACTGCGCTTTATGTGTTGTTAACCATCACGAAAACGCATTTGAAACCGTTAAAATAACCGTTTACGTTCTCATTTCAAAAACAGGAAATAAACAACAATATTAACAGTATTTTAAATTTAATAGTACTGTATTATGTAATAGTAACAATAAAATATTTCCTGTCTTCTGCTTAAGTTTTGGAATTGAGTGTCGACTCTTTTAAAACGACTCCTTTGATGCTTCACTCCTGTAGCGTGAGTCTGAGTCGATTTCAATATTTCTGGAATCGACCAGTGAAATCTCCACCCACAAGGCTGTGCTCTCGTGCACTTATCACAGTAATGCTTTATAATTATTTTTATGCGCTCATTCTTTAATAAAAATGTATTAACTCCAACAATCAAAGTTTGTTTTTAAAAAAAAAAAAGAAAAAAAAGTAAATGACATTATTGAACCGATTTGAGTCATTCTGTTAGTCCAAGTACTCAAGTGATTCATTGCATGCACTGCATTAAAGGAGTAAACAGACCTACTGGTTGTTTGAGAAATCTTTTCTTATCTTTTTTTGACAGCATCCCAGAATATTAGAATACATATTAGTAGAGCTGTACCCTTGTACAATCATTTTAACTTGTCAGCTAGTGAAAGTGGACCACGCTAATGAAGGGACTTTTACTGATAAACTGCATTGTAGACTTCTGAATGGCCAGTAAGTGTACACAGCATTTAAAAACCCCTCAATAACCATATCAGCATGACCTACAGCTCTACTTCTTACAAAGGCTGAGGAAAGCACATCTTTCTCCCCCCATCCTGACTATGTTCTACAGAGGGACCATTGAGAACAACCTGAGCAGCTGCATCACTGCCTGGTTTGGGAACTGCACCGTCCTGGATCACAAGTGCCTGCAGCGGATAGTCAGGACAGCGGAGATCATTGTGGTCTCTCTTCCCTCTATCATGGATATTTACACACTACACTGTATCTGCAAGGCCAACAGCACTGTGGATGACCCCAATCACCTCTCACACACAACCCACACACTTCACCCTTCTGTCTAGAAAAACGACCAGACTGTGTAAGTTTCTTTCCACAAGCCATTAGACTCCTCAATAACTGAACTGAACTGTACCAAGCACAACTCACACACACCACACACATGCACAATCAACTGTATGGACTGCAAAGACCTATACCAAATACACACTCTTCCAATATACATCCATCAAACTGTTTACATGCTGTTTTGCACACTGTTTTTTGCTCTCTGCACATGCAGTCTCACATTTCAGTCCTTTGCTGTTTTGCACAGTACTTTACGATATCTCATGCAACTGCTGCTATAATACTAATGTGTTCATTCCAATATTGTTTGAACTTACAGTATTTTCACTTGTTGCTGTTTTTCTGTATTGTCTTGTATTTTTCGTTTGCACTGTCTTTTGTCCTGCACTGTTTGCACAGATGCACTTTATGTGACTAGGAATAAATTACTAAGTCATTATAGCTCTGTCTTTGATTTATGTAGCACCCTGGTCCTGGAGAACCATTGCCTCATTTCACTGTGTACTGCATCAACTATATATGGTTGAAATAACAATGAAAGCTTCTTGACTTGACATGACTTGACCTATGCTAGCACTGCAGTATCTCTGTCAAGCAACTGTTAGTACTGGTATAAACTGGACATTCCTAATAACTGGCAGCTTAATAATATAACAACATTGGCATCCTTATAATCCTTAGCTCAGTATGGAATTCACTGAGCCACCATCATCATTTTAACATAAGCTCTTAAACAGAAATCACTAAGAAAGGTATGACATGATGCAAATATAAATGTAATAATTATTTATTACAGTGTGTACAAAAAAATGCTGTGTGTGGACTGTCTTATTAACATCTCATCAATCAGTACCGAGCATGTTGAGCCTTTTTATATTTTACTAGCACACATTTACGTCTATTTACAATCTAACAGGCTGGCAAAATGCATAACAGTAATGTTTTAGTGGTTATTGAACATTTTAAAAATTGTGCACAGTTTACCCGCAGATGGAGTCATTTCCATTTGAAGTGGAATGAAATTTCCACATACACAGTAATGAGTAAACATTTTTAATGTTTGTGGTCTATAACAGGCTCCTTTACACTCATTAGTCATTTCCTCTATGCTACATAAAAAGCCAGGAAGCTTCAGAGAACAGTTTCACACTAAAGAGACTTTAGCACAGGAACTGGTATCCAGTTCTCATCACATCCTTCTTTTTGAGGCAGCTGAATGACAGCGACTGAGTCCTACTCGACTTTCTTTGGTTTACGATTCTTCCATGTTACTATTCCGATGAAGGTACCTGAAAAAAGATGGTAGAATTTTTTGTTTTGTGTTTTACCACAGTTAGTTGTATTGCAAGAAATGTGTATCAAGTAAGAAAAATGCTGTTTCACTATTATAGAAATTTTCTTTTTATTAAAAAAAAAAACCCTACAAGCTATGCACATTTGTACTCTTCTGTCTAATGTATTAATTAATTTAATTTAGTCTGAAATGAAACACCAAATGATGTCAAACGCACATTATGCGACACTGCTGACTTTAACAGAATACGGTAAAGTAAAAAGCTTAAAAACATTGACTTAATTTAAAAGATATCTGTAAGATGTCTGTCCACCAGAGTGTCGTCGGCCATCTCGAACATTTCTCTTAACCAGTGTCGGTGTCTGTTAGCCGCACTCCTCCTCCATTATGTAAAAAAGTGTGCGTTGAGTGCACAAAGTGTCCAACATTCTATACTTTGTTATTTCTGGTTAAATAAGTGACCCATCCATGTACCTGAAGTGCACTTCTTAATGTTGGGATTATAATATGAAGACACTACTTACACCTACTTATAGAATAGTGTACAAGTATGCGATTTGGGACGGAGCGTCTGTTTGCTAAACTTACCAACGCAGAGTAAGAGTATCAATGCTGCTATGCCAGGAAGAATGACAGAATACTCTCGAGGAAGGAAATAACCGTGGATCACATGATTGCTGTCGACAAATGGCTGAAAAGAAAACAGAACGCATTCCTCGATCATTTACGCTCTGGTGTTTGCATAAAAATGTATGTAAGGTTGGACAACAATCCTTGCATGTTTTATTCTTCCCGAATGTACAATGCAGACCGTGTACTATTTCTGCTATTAATCAGCAGAGAGTGCAGCATGCAAGGATTGTTATTTGGGATAATACACGGTCATGTGATCACTCATCAAATAAAGTCTCATGTGCATGCAGTTCCTTCGGTATTATGTTAGAATATCTGTGCAGTATATTTGGACCTTCAGTTTTAGTGGTTAAAGTTTAAATAATGCCACAAAGTAAGGATATCAAGTAGTTAATAAATAAATAAACAAACAAACACTATCCCTTGGGAGACTTGGAGACAAAGAACCTCTGGGATTATTCATTTATTTCTATAAAATCTTTTATTTCTATAAAACCTTCTCTCTGTATTATATTGTCGAAGTCAATTAAGGAGAAAGGATGTGCAACTAAAACAACAACAAAAAGCCAAACATAAAAAGCCCTTTCGAAAGCAAATGTGCTTTTTATTTTAATAGCCATTTTACTGTGTAAATATTTATGTTACTTACCAAGACTATAACCCATACGGTGTAGTATGTGAACAGTAAGAGACTGAAGCCGACGAGGCCCAAACCCACAGCTTGATCTGCTACGGTTGCCTTTTCAACAGACAAAAGTCAAAAGTCAGTTTATTAGTACTATGTTACAACCAGAGTTTTACCCATAAATGCCTGGATGTTTGCACAAACTTTGAGTCATTAGTTAGTAGTATTTATATGTAACAGACAAATTCTCCTTAACTAATGTAAAACTAATCATTTAGATATGCTTTATAATTCCTTTATATCTTCTGCCATCAAGCTACAACCTGTTGATCTATGCACTGGTTACTGGCAAGATGATTTCGATGTACTGATGTCTGATTGCTGCTTTTTGTTTTTAGATTATTTTTTAAATTATTATTCATTCGATTATATGGATAAGAATACTGTACTTAATTGCCAGCACATTAATCTAACAGCACTGCTCGACTGGTTCCACCATCTCTCAGGGTAAAAGGTACAGTAAGTATACAACAAGACTCTTTTCTGTTCTGGCACCGAGGTGATGAAATGAACTTCCACTAGATGTCCGAACAGCTGAGTCACTGGTTATTTTCAAACGTCGGTTGAAGACCTACTTTTTCATGAAACACTTCAACTAGCACTTACTTCCCTGTTTGTTAAATGTATGTGTGTGTAGACTCATGGCATCTTAACTCTGTAACCTAGTGAACCAGTGTTTATGTATCCAATGCTAGAGGCTTAAGTACGTCACCCTGGATAAAGGCATCTGACAAATGACGTAAAAGTAAATGTAATTGTCCTGTTGGGAAAATTAAGTATCTGAATGTGAAATAAAATAGTACACATTTTTGTGATATCCTAGTATTGTGTGTGTTACTTATGTAAAACAATTTACACAAGTAACAACATATTACAGTCCCTATATTTATTTAGTTTTTTTATTACACTGGACTGTCTGCTTTTGTACTGCATGTGCAATACTGTACATTATATACACATTTACGCGATGTCACTTTTTAACCAAATACAATGTATAAAAAATATTTTTATTAGCTTAAAATAAAAGCTCTTTGCACATGCAGACTCACATTTCAGTCGATTGCTGTTTTGTACAATACTTCACAATATCTCATGTAGCTTCTGCTATTATACTAATGTGTTCATTCCAGTATAGCTGCACAAGTAATATTGTTTGAACATACACTGGTCACTGTTTTTGTGAATTGTTTTGTCCTGCACTGTCTTTTGTCCTGCATTGTCCTGTCTGTCTTGTCCTGCAGTGTTTATGTCTGTCTGTCTTCTGTCCTGCATTGTCCTGTTTGTCTTGTCCTGCACTGTTTGTACCAGGTCACACAGATGCACTTTATGTATCTAGGACTAACTTACTAAGTCCTTATAGCTCTGTTTTTGTGTTATGTAGCACCAGGTCCTGGAGAAACATTGTCTCATTTCACTATGTACTGCATCAGATATAAATGGTTGAAATGACAATAAAAGTTTCTTGACTTGAATGCATTAATAATTGATTGTACCATATGTGCGATACCACAAACTACGTCCCTTTCTGACTGCTGAAGTTTACTATTATTTTAGTGATTAAAGCACATTACTGGTCTTGTACTGGCTTTAGTCTTGTGTTTACACTTACTTATAAACTACTCGTTAACTACAGTGTTTTGCTGGAAGTGAACAACTGTAGCACAGAGAATTCACTATATAAAGTGACAATATATTATTTATATGTTGTCACTCACACACACACACACACACACACACATTATATATATATATATATATATATATATATATATATATATATGTATGTATGTATGTATGTATGTATGTACGTATTATTTAAAAAGACATTTAGATGAAGTAATTAAGATGTTTTTATTACACTTTACGACGTCCATAACGACGTGCTGGGATCTTCAATTGGTCCCAAAATGTTTGTTTGTATTTCATTGTAATTGTAACTGTTACCGCTGTAAAGACGTAAACACAACAAACGCAACTCGGTTGTTGTTAAACATGCTAACGGGATTAGCATGAAAGCTAACTAGCAACGACGGGATTGAATTAAACCTTTAACAATACACATATATATTTATTTATATAGATAATAAATACACGCAACGTCCTTTAAACCTCCATAATAACATGTAAGTAAATAAGCGTAAACAAAACAAAATAATAAGCATTGAGTTTTTGTTTTCTTACCATGTCAAATGTCCGACGGCTTCCGGCTTTTTACGCTTCCTGTTTCCGGTCTGAATGAATGATGGGAAATGTATGCTTGGTCTTTTTTCTCCTATTTACACAACGTACTTATTATATTGTACAGTATATATTATATTCACACGCAAAGTACGCACTCTTTTAATCGAAGGAGTTACATCATTTTGAGTGTGAAGTATTTGTAAACACTAACGCGTTACAAACCGGAAGTGAACGGTTGCCTAGTTACCTAGTTACTCATTATCCCTTATATAATTCAAGCTGTGTAATTTAGTGGGTCATTCCCTTGATTTATTCTTGTATTTAACTTTTTCTCCATCACTCGTTGACTTATGTGAGTTCCAATAGTAGTTAAAGATAATTTATAGAAACATTTAGGAAACTTTAGACATACTAAGATTTGGGTGATCAATATGAATTCTACTATTCAGGATGGATAGAAGGAGAATTGGGACACTAGATGGCGACAAGGAACAACTCAGGTAGTAAATACACGTAGGTGGCCCTTATTTATGTCCCCAATCTCTACATAGTCTGCTATACCTTTGACTTTTACATACTACGTTGCAAAAGTAAAAACATTTTCAACCGCTACGTCGCTCCATTTCGCAGAAGTAACACTAACACGGCTTCAGGTTGTTGCCCAAACTTGCCAATAGATCTGACACTAAAGAGGAGATGCAAACTCCATGTGGTCTTTTGCATCAATACAACATTTATCAGGCTGTATATTTATAATCACATCCTCCAGTGTCACCTATATGAGGATGAGGTTCCCCCTTGAGTCTGGTTCCTCTCAAGGTTCCTTCCTTTACCAATCAAGGGAGTTTTTCCTCCCCACAGTCACCTGAGTCACCTCAGATTTGCTCATTGGGGATAAAAACAAACACATTTAAATATATCTAATGTTAATCTTGAATTTTGTATTATATTAATCTTTATATTATTCTTTATAATAACCTTTTATTCTATGTTTGTGTTCTGTGAAGCTGCTTTGAGACAACGTCGATTGTGAAAAGTACTATACAAATAAATTTGAATTGAATTGAACTGAACTGTTGCTATGGATTCTTTATATTTATAAAATCAAATTGTGTGGACACCCGACCATCGCTGCGAAATGTGTGTTTTTTCCCACCAAATATGTTACCACAAAGCTCAAGGCACACAATTGTATTGTACTCTGGAGCTTTAGAGGTTCTCTTCAGTGGAACTAAGAGGCTTAATCTGTTGCATCATGACAGCGCTCCTGTGCACAAAGCGTGAAAGCCATGAAGACAGACTGGAAGAACTCGAGTTGCAACCTAGACTTCCTAAAAACATCAGTATTTAATCTGACCCTTGTAACTGAACAAACACAAATGCCCACAGCCATGCTTCTGATCTAATAGAAAGCTTAATAGAAAGAGAGGTGGTTATTATAACAGAAAAGGACTAAACGCATAATGTATATGATGTAAAGGACTAAACGCATATATGATGTAATGGTCAGATAATTTTTTTTTTTTTAGTACGCTTTCTCTGTTAAAAAATGGAACAAATTCTGTAAATGTGATTCACGTCAGACATCTTTTTCATTTGTGAACCTTTGTCCAGAGTATTTGTTTTAAATCTTTTGACATATTTTCCCTTTTTATGCTTAAAAAAAAAAGATTTAAACTTTTATTTGAATAAAGAATTTCATAGCATTGAGGAAAAAGCTTAGAATAACTTTTTTTTTTTTTTTTACAAAAAAAACAAAACAAAAACAAACAAGCCCAATGGTTATTATACGATGCCCAACTTTTCCTTTATTTCCTCCCAAATAGTCCATTAATAAGCATCCATAAACAAATTTACATGACAGATTACGAAACATTCATATTTGAGTGTAGAAATACAGTTTAGATCCATCATGAGACAATAATACATGAAATAATACAATATGAGGTCAAGAAAACTTTGGAAACAATATTTGTGTGATCGGAAAAAATATACGTGTTCATCCATAACTCTATATTTAATATAATCAGAAAAATAATTTGTGGTAGAGTTAAATATAATGTATTGACTCTCTTTATAGACATCTTAAGTTTCCCAATATATAGTGAAAATTTGATAACTGTTTTGAATATAGTGGTGAAAATGAACCACTTTAAAGGAATCTTTCTGGCTGAACTGAGCCAAGTGCATAGCTTTAAAACCATTTACAAAATAGAGACAAGGAGTTATTAGATATGGACGAAAAGTTGTACACGTTGTTACATGAAAGTTAATATTTTTAAGTGCCGTTGTGGTGTGTTTCGTCCCTAAAACATCACAGTGTAGTTTATTGTTTCATTTAATAATTAATACCCAAAACAGAATGATTCACGTAAAAAGGTTCTACACATGCCACATTTTACCCGCAAACCATTTACAGTCTCAAAAACAGCCTGTAAATCAGCGTGTCGGGGGTTTGCATCACGATGAGCCGATTACTTTTACATTTCAAGCATAACGTCCTATTTAGAACTCACAACAGCAAATTACACAAACACTATGGTGCAGGAAATCCTTTTTGCCCATCATACATCCCAATAATGTACTCACATAGCAAATGACAACAATGTTTGTGATTAAAAAAAAAGTAATAATAATTAAAAAAAACTAAAAAAAAAAAAAAAAAATCATCACAGTCTATTACGACCGAACGACAGCGTGGCACGAGGCTGTTGTTAAAGTAGAAAGAAAGAGCAAGCAGGTATAGCCTCTTAAGTCGTGTGTACATCGATCATCTCATGCTGCCACAATACTCATTAATCACCAAGAAGAAGAAAAAAAAAATAATAATAATAAACCAGCCTGCTGGTTTGGAAAAATCGAAAAGATAACACAGTATTTGCATTAGCATGTAGCATGTGGAGCAGAATTGGCACCAAAAAAAAAAGTGACCGACTTATTGTGAATAGATAGAGGAACCGGACAGCGTGTGACCAGAGTCAGGGTTAGATTAAAGATAGTTTGGAAAACAAATTTCCTTAAATGAAGCATCCCAGACAAACGAACTTATCTAACTGTTTACATGTTATAGCAGAAGAGTAGAAGCTCTGTTTGTTCTACGTTCGTATGTTATATGATGACACCGATGGTGTTCTGATGTTAAAATGTTTAGCTCCGACACAAAATAATCAGCTGCAATGAATTTGGTGAATCATGTATTCAAAAAGAAATGACAATCTGATTTCTTGTTCTGGAGAACAAAATGTTTTGTAAAAAGAACTGATTTTTTATTATTTCCTTTACAAAATTTCACCCTGTGATTCTTTAAAAATCTTCTGAACCACACGAAACCGTAAAATCATCCAGACCCTTTCTATCGATCAACAGGTTCTTAAAAAAAAAAAAAAAGTTCAAATTCTTGTGCCTTATTTTCTTAAAGTATAACAAAGAACCTGAGAGAACACTATGAGATGTGAGAGGATTCGATGAGAAGGGAAAAAAAAGAAGGAATCTTTAATGTATCTTTAAGTCCTAACATGAATGCCAAGGAAATATCTTGTACGCTGTATATTTGTCAAATTTCACTCCGGCTTGAAATCACATTTTAAATCAAAGTAAAAGTTTGTCCGTGAATCGTCCCCACATTGCACTTTTATTTGTAAAGATATGGGAGCCAAAAATGTGCAAAGATTTCTGCTCAGATCAACTGAGACAATTTTTCTTTATGACCATTCTCATGGTTAGCTCATACAGACTGAATACAAAACAGTACACAATGTTTTACAACACTGAACACCACACACGCGCACACACACACACACACAAGGGGAGGGAGGATCCTGTGTCTCTGGATGCACACCAGGTGCATTGGGAGACATGCAGGCCGTTGCCAAGTTTAGAAGCGTGATTGTGAATCATTTAATCAAAGCCTTTTTATTCTCTTCAGGCCGTCCCCTCCACCGTCCGACCGCTCGAGTGCGTTCAGTTATGCTGCCTGTGAGCTCACTGGTTTCTGCTCCACGTTGATGAACGCATTCCTCTGCAGCGTGACCAGCACGTTCTGTGTTCAAAATGGAGCAGAAAAGTCCACGCGAGGACATGGGGTGCACTGCGCTGCAGTACAGTACTAACACTTGATTAACACTCGTATGCATGGCTGAATCCTGCAGCACAAACATGATCAAAGTGAATAAAGTCGGGACTAGTGCGGACGTTTGGATGGGGGGTTTGGGGGAGGTTACGGATATGAAATCTGACTTGTAATGGGATTCCCCAAGCCAGCTGGAGAACATATGAGTCACAAGAAGGTAAGATCTAATACCCCCAACACACACACACACACACACACACACACACACACACACACACACACACACACACACACACACGTCAGAAGGCTGGAATCTATGACGGAATGGCTAGAAGCTTGTTAACCCGAATATGATATGTGTCGCCATGGCCCGCCATACGGCTCTATGTGTCTATTCATCTTTGTGTCATACGGTTTGAAAATTATAACTAATAGCAAAAATATTTTTGATGCATACACTGCAGTGGTGTAAAACAATTTGTCTGATTTTCTAGAAATTCAAAATACTGCACCCATAAAAAAAAAGAAAGAAAGAAAAGAAAAAAAAAAAGAAAATCACCCACGAAGGCTGCTGTAAGGATTTTGAACCAATATTTAAACTGAAGGCAATAATCCTAAATAATGTAAAAAACTAAAGGGTTTTATATCAGGTGGAATAATGTATAATGTGTCTTAGTTAAAGGGTGCAATCAACAAAATGAGTTTTAAAGCACCACTAAACATCAAAAAGTGGAATTTTCCTCCAAGCTTGTTCCCAATGCAGGGAAAAAGATAGTGGTTAACTAAAACGGAGTGATTAGTGGTCTGTGGCGAACACAGGCAAAATGTTTATATAAACAATATGGTTAAAAAAAAAAAAAAAAAAAAAAAATCACAGATCAGAACCATTAAATAATATCTGACAGGCTGAGCAATATTTGAATCGTATTTCTCTTTAAAAATCCTAAAGGCTGCCGTTTAGGCCATAAATACGATGTTTCCTAGACCAAAGACAGTTTTTCACAGTGTTCGACTACTTCGGGTATTTCAAGTAGTTTGTTTACTTGCAAATACGGTGTCAGTAACACATCGTTTTGATCGCGTGGCTAATAATAATCATAATAATAATAATAATAATAACAATAATAACAACAACAAATTACCCACCACCATCTGCGTATATTACAATGCAGGATATCTGGTGTTAATCATAATCATAACGTGTGAATAAACTGATCAGTGAAGACAATAAAAAGACTGCAAATAACAAAACATCTTGTTAGTGCGATGCTGAACTTGTCTTGTTCGTCCGCACTTATTTTGGCCGTCTTTTGTATTTCAGGAGGAGTGTGACCGATTCCACTAATGACTCTCAATGACGACAGGCTCAAACACACCTGCTGACACCCTGCCAGAGAATGAAACAGTTGTGTTCATGATAAAAGCACTAAAAAATAAGGGGTAAAAAGCGCTATACAAATCAATTCAATTAAAAAGGATTTTTCATTGGAAAACGAGTCAAGTTGAAGAAGCCACTCCTGGACTGACTCACCTGTTGCCTAGCTGGATGCCGCTAAGAGCAGTGGTACCGTCCCGACTGACAAACAGCTGCAAATTGCTATCTGTAAGAGAGGAGAGAAGGAATTTTTAATGACACGGGGTCGTGATACCATTACCCAACATCAGCACAGCTATTAAGAAGACATCAGCTAGGACGTAAAATATCTGGGAAATATGATTATCTGTCAATCTTGCCAAGCGTTCTTACACAATGGATGTGTGCACACTTAAGACTCTACACCAGGGGTGTCAAACTCAAATTCACAGTGGGCCAAAATATAAAACTGAGATAAAGTCACGGGCCAAACTGAATATTTATTCAAAAATTAACTGCAACTGATATGTAATGTTCAACCTTTTTCATATGGAAACAAACTTTAGTTTTGCTTAAATACAGGATCTGGAACAACCAGAGCTTGATATTACAAACACATAAGAAATTAAATTTGAAATAAAAGACACATAAGTGATGTTCATTTCGCAAACTTTGACCATACACTTTTTGACAAACTCTCTCTCATTAAAGGGCCAGGCAGATTTTGCAATCTCTACCGCCACAATAAAACTTTACAGCCTTTATAGCAGCTTCACTTTTTGATTTTGCTTTCATGAACATAGTCTGCCGGGAAACCAGACTTTTTTTCATCTCCTCCGCCTTCTGGAGCTTCTGCTTTACGTCCAGGTCCTTATACTTCTCATAATGTTTCGTTTCATGGTGTCTTCTTATGTTATATTCTTGCGTTAGACACTTTAGCTCCGATAGCACACAAGACGAACAGATCTGTCCTTTATATTCGTGAACAGATAATCTGCCTCCCACCTGTCTTGAAAGCTCCTATTGTCCATCTTTCGTTTAGCCGTTTTTTGTGGTGGGTGGAATTAACTTGCTCGATGTGACTGTAGCATGGTTGTTAACGACTGTCAACAGTGAACGAGGGGCGCTTGCTGTTCGTGACTACGCGTGAATACAGTGGCACAGCATTCTGGGATTTGTAGTACTAGCGGAGCATGCGGCTAGTCAGCTGTAATGCACATTTGATATGATCTCGGGCCAAATATAATTACACCAGAGTTTGACACCCCTGCTCTACACCATTGACGCTGGATATGAGCACATTTTGTTGGACCAGACATCTTACAACGGTCTTGAATTAACACCAGGTTGCATGAAAGTGTGTGATTTGTCTTCTGGTTAGTGTTGCATTGGAGATGATTCTAGCCTTCGAAAAATTCATACACTGGATGCTAGAGTACATAATGCATAGTTTAAGTGTATCGTAAAGCATTTGGGATGCAGCTCAAGGGTTTACACACAAAAATATATACTTCAAATGTATACTTCAAATTCCAATTTATATGTATAGCGCTTTTAACAATGGACACTGTCTCAAAGCAGCTTTACAGAACAAACCAAATGTCATTATAAAGATTAAAATAATACAAAAATTCAAGGTTAATATTAGATATATTAAAATGTGTTTGTATTTATCCCCAATGAACAAGTCTGGAGTGACTGAGGCGACTCTGGCAAGGAAAAATTCCCTTAGATGTTAATGGAAGAAACCTTGAAAGGAACCAGACTCAAAAGGGAACCAATCCTCATGTGGGTGACACCATAGGTGTGGAAATATACAGTCTGACAAACGTGTGTGAGCTTTCATACACACCCTCATTGTTGCTGACATCAGCAAAGTCCTGACTCTGGACAATCTTCTCCACAACGTCATCAGCGTCGATGCGAGTGTCGTCCACCCAGGTCGGGTGGTTCTCCACAGAGTCCTTCTTTCTCCTAGAACATGAGAAGAAACAGCGCTGTATAAATGACATTATTATTATCTTTTTAATATTATATCGATCACCAAAAGATGGCCAGATAAATGCTTCATAATATCATCTTCTACATAAATAACTCAAGTATAACTGTGGCATTCTGCATAGAATCCTTATTCTAAGAATGAAGAAGTAAGACGAATGAAAAATCAGCACAAATCAGCACAGCAACCAAGAAGTACACAGCACAGGAGAACTTTATCTTATTTTTATCTTGTTCTTCATTACAAACATAAGCGTTCCCAACAAAAACAAAAAAATTTAACCCTTTAACCCTGTGAGGATCATTAAGCACCCAGAAGCATCACTGTGCTTTAGTTACAGGTTCTCCGTACCTAGAAAATCGGTTAGGGAGGATTGAAGGTCTTGGTGGCCGAGGAGGCTTCTCGGCTTTTGCCGGCTCTTTGTCCGGTTCTGCTAAACTGTCTGTAGCTGTGGTCGTCCCTGCTGAAGCGTTGCTGCTGCTGGTGGACGTGTTCCTCCGGTGATGGCTCAGGTCTGTCAGGCTGGACGAGCCGGAGTGCTCTGTGCTGTAGCCTGCAGGAAGGACAGACATCACTACATTAGATTTAGTACTTTCGATCCACATATTCAAAAGGCAATATGCGTACATCGATTGTGTAAGAGTCTCACCTGAAACTTTGCTCTGTTGACTGGCATAGCTGGAATTCCTTGAATGGCCTGTGTGGAACACCTCTTCTGGGCTTGAGAGGTTCTCATCTACCCCCTCTGGCAGACCTGCAAACACATGCACACACAAACACAGACGCACACACAGACAGACAGATGGACACACAGACGTGCACACAGTCGCAGACGCGCACACACACACACACACACACACACACACACAAACACAGACGCACACACAGACAGACAGATGGACACACAGACGTGCACACAGTCGCAGACGCGCGCACACACACACACACACACAGACGCGCACACACACAGATACAGACAGACAGACACACACACACACAGATACAGACAGACACACGCACACACAGAGACACAGAGTCAGTGTCTAGATTCTTGACAGAACGTGAGATTCTGAGTGTGGGTGACCGTGTGCTTGTGATTGAGTAAGCAAATGTGTGCTAGTGACTGTGCATGAATGTGTGCGTGAGTATGTGTGAATGAGTGAGTGAACGTGTGTGTAATAAGAGGCTCACCGGTGCTCGGCACACATGTTTTGGGTTTGAGTGTACGGCTGGTGCTGCTGATTCCCGGGCTGATGCCTGTTGGTGGAGTCAGGCTGCTGCCAGTGCCCCCTCCCTTACAGTCCAGCTGTAGAGATGGGTCTTGACCAGCGAGGCCTGTGTTTTTAGCTGTACTAGGGGGCCTGGTGAAAAATAAACACATTTGTATACCATTTACCATCTTTTTCCAATACCAACACATGCTAAAGCGTTGTAGTTTTTTCCTCTTACAACAGAACAACTATTATTTCTTTTTAATTAGAATTAATAACAACTGCACATCTTTTTAACTGTTAATAGTTACATATGATGTTGCTGATTGTTTATGTGAAACTAAATCCTGTCATCCCTTGTTATAGCAAATATAAACAGTCGCAACCTTCATTTGCGACCCTCTCATTTTACCCTCTCTATTAACATCAATAAGAAAGGAAAATGCAGAATTGTCATGTTACAGAAGTCCTCGGTCCTGAAAACCTGGTAAAAAAACCCCAAAAGTTTCAGATTTACCTCGGTTACAAAGCACCGACACTGGAGACTCCTTCCAAAATTGCTAAACAAAAAGACCCCTGATTAAAAAAAAAAATCCTCCCCGTATCAAAGGTCAAACTTTTGGCAACTGCCAATCATATCCATGTGAATCACTTGTTAATATAGAGGCCATATTGTGTTGCCACAAGTGAGTTAAGATTATTGAGATTTATCTGAATTTAATCAACAGACCAATCAGAATCGAGAATTCATTGTGGTAAAAGTAAAGTATAGCATGAGTTATCAAGCTGTACTCAAACACGGTGAAAGTGTGGAAAGTGGTGTGTTTTAAACCAAAGATTAGACACATGCATGTTTATGGAAAATAAATATGATTTATTTATACACATTTGTTATCAGAATTGAGATTTGTCTGTTCATTCAATTGCACATTACAGCTTTTAGCACTTTATACAAAAGATTACGCAATATAATGATTGCTGTTTCCGGAAAAATCACTGGTAGCCTGGAATGATCGATAACCAACTATTATATTTATATTCACATATCATATTATGCTGGGAATGACTTTATAGTTACGACCCAATACATAACAGCTTTCTACCTGCCAGCATGTGGCACTACAGAAGTAAACATGGTGAAATTTCAAGACAGATCATCATATTAGGTGTACAATCATAGCTGAACAATGCCATGGTTAAATGTTTATTCCTAAGCTTCGTGTATAAATAGGCATGTTTTATGGAAATGTCTATTAAAAAACTTCCTAACTGCAGTCCAGGAAAAGAGATGACTCACGTTTTAAAGCAAGGATCCCCGGAGAGTAGAGTCATCTCTATAGTAACCTTAAAGGAAAAACAAATCAAAGAAATATGATTACTTTAAATCACAACCTTCCACCACAACAGCATATTTACAGTTACACAATTCAGAAAATACAGAAGCACGATTGACTTAAAACACCAGTTTTGTTTCTCAAAATGTTCATAATCTTCATTTCCAGACAATACAGCAGACAGTGAGTCAGGCTAAATAAAGGCATAAGAATTCAGATTTAGCTGTGAGTAGGCTGTTCGAGTCACACGTTTCCCACACAGGCAGTGTGTGGATGTAAATGAGTGCTAGGATTGTGGAGAAAAATGGTAGTTATGGAGATTTCTATATATAGTTGATGGTTAAAATAGACACGCAAAAAAAGGCAGCTTAAATGCAGGCCATCGTAACCGAACCACGGTGCCTCGTTTCTTCAACACGTTTTTCTCACGCACCTTCAGAATGGAGTTGTCCTGCCGAGTGTTCTTGGTGTCGTAGCCCTCCAGTATACAGCAGCGCACGGTGGAGCCTGAACCGGCAAACTCCGCCATGTTGAGGTCAGCAAAGCCCAGCTGTGTGCAAGATAGGGAAAGTGAGATGTGTTAGACAGATAAGAAGACAACAAGGGCGCTCCGTGAAAGCTCTCCACGGTTATTTATTACAAGCTGAACATATTCGAAAAAAATATATATATCATCCAAGATAAACAATACACGTCTTCTCATGAGAGATTTCATTAATTAAGGTATTATGCCATCAAGAAACCACCGCAGGTTTTGATGGTTTAGTTTCCTTTTCAAAATCTTGGCTTCATACAACTGTGCTGCACATAACCCTCATTTTGGGAGGTTGATTACTGTCTTGCTTTTCAAATTCTCTCCTCACAGTTCCACACCAAAGATTTACAGGATCTAAGGTTTGGTTTCAAACCAAAGGTTTATGGGATCTTTGGTTTGGTTTGGAGCCTTTACTGAAGAAGCCCCATAGGAAACTTCAGTAACTGGCAAGAAATAATAGAAAATGTGTTTTGTTTTTTTTTCCATTTTAGTGAGCAAGCTTGGCCCTGGTAAAGGTAGAGAAACTAAAATAGCAGACACTGTAAATATTTTGGCCTTCTAATGTGCACAACTTATAAAGTTGAGGCTGGTATAGTATCTATGAGCTGTTGAGCAGCTAGCAAAGATGTTAGCTCACTAACTTATTAAAACTCTCTGCTTCACGCTTTATTGACCAGGAGACTGGTTTGTCAAACACACCGGACTTGAACAATTAGCTACTGTCATTGGAAAATAACCAGTGATGAGTTGGTGTGAGCGGCCTGACCTGAAGTGGAATTCTAACTCTCTTACAACAACTCCAGTGTTATTATCCTGCAATAGCACATCCTAAAGTGTTCATCTTATTACCACAATTTTTTTCATTCATTAAAGAAAACATAGACATTTTGTCTAATTATAGCTATGTTTATAAGGTTACAGTACGGCCACAAAACAAGTTATTTCCTGCTCTCGTTTACGTTACAGCAGCTGTTTCCTCACTAGTCTCGGTTTTTTCTCTCTCACGAAGTTAATAAGAGAAAAGTAGTTTGTCCTGTTACTGAGAAACAGGAAAGCCCTTTTTCCTGAAGACTTTCTCCATGTTGGAAAACTTTAAGGGATAGTTTTAGACCTGTCAGACTCAGAGAGCTTGCACTGGAGACTTGTTCCTTGTGCCGATTAACATCACCTTACGTTATTTCTACTTTACATTTTTTTTGTTTTATTCATTAATGTAAAGCATCCAGCACACAAGTCTCTGTATATGATGTCCTGCTGTGTAAATGTTAATTTACTGCGTGTGTGTGTGTGCGCGCGCGCAGGGAGAAGAAGAGGAAGCCAGTGATATTACGCAACTAACGACATTTGAAACAGACAAGGTCATCCATCTATCTCTCAAATAGTCCTATCTCCCTCTCTGGTGATAACACTTCTGCCAGCACTCTCTTACATACACAATGTTCTCCAACTATATATTCTTTTCATCTCAGTTACACACACACACACACACACACACACACACACTCTCTCACACACACATTGTGTCTAGCCAAAACATCTCAAGTACAACGCCATATCTGACATCAGTATTGTGTCAAGTAACCCCTGGAATCTGAAACTGCTTTTGGGCAATTCTATGATTTTGTGAAATTGCCATTAGCCCTCATTAAACTAGCAGCAACACGGATGCAATTATTCATTTGAATTCTTTCTACACTTTTGTAGAACCGTCGTAGGCTGTAAAAGGTTTTATACTGCTATTTGCGGGACACAGCCATTTCCAATCCATACTCTTTTCCCTTTAAAAATAGTATTCTTTATTCTGCAGAATATGAGCTCTGATTGGATTAACGTACCGAAATCGCTTTACTTTACAGAATCAATTAAAAAACAAATAAATAATAAACCTAGCTTGGAGAACTCACTGAAGTTCACAGTATTCTCTTTTAACACACAGAGCCTAGAACTAAGCTGGTTTGCTTCCTGTAACTGGGAAAAGTTCAGCTGTTGTTGCTGCACCTCTTGTTGTACTTGCTGATAAGAAGCTTTGACAGAAAGCAGTTTTGAGGCTACAGAGGAGAAACATACACAAATCTCACTGTCTGACCTTCTGTCTGTGTCTCAGTGGGTTTTTTATGTTTTGTTTTTTTCTGTTGAGTCTAAAACACAAAACTTGGTTCTTTCCTCGATAACAACATTATTTTCTGACTTTCCACCTGACGTTTCACTGAGAATGCCAATTAGCCAGGAATATTAATAGGAAATGGATCTTTAGGTTCTTTAAATAAAACATGATTGGTTTACAAAAAAATGATCGACTTTGTGGTGTCGATTCAAATCCCCAAGAGTTATACTGCTCTTTGCGGGAGAGGAAAATTACCTGCCAATAACAGTCCTCTCTCAACTCATGCAGTCATTAGCTCATCACCCTCCCTGATTGACAGCCATTACATGATATGGGACAGTTAGCCGAATGCTGCAAACTGATGAATGACCACATTGGAAGACAATGGGGTTTAAAATAAAATAAAATAAAAGTCTGCATTGGACAAAATGTAATTAAGACAAAATAAAATTTGACATAAGATTGGTGCCCTTGCAACAGTAGTCGAGTTGGTCAAATTTGGATTTATCTAAGAGTTTTACGCTAAATAAACAAGCAATTTTTTAAAATCCAGTCTTTTCTTACTTGGTGTTTCAAACCTGAACAGAAACATGCTGGTTCCTTATTTAACATCATGAAAACACATTTATCAGTTAAAAATCAACTAAACCAGTTGTGCCTTGACTTCTTAAAGCTTTTCTCATTTAAATGTAAAAACTTCACCAAGGTTTATGAAAACCATTGTCTTTATGAAACAATGAAAACAAATGAAGGTATTTGTTGTGGAACAGGACAAGGTTTTGTTTTTTTCCCCCTTTTCCTTTTACAAAATTTTTACTATGTTGTTGCTACTGCAAATTCTTATATAATTTCCATTAAAAAAAAGAAAGAAAAAAAAAAGAAAGAACATAAAAACTCTCTCACAATATATGCCCCTTTACACTACAATCAGATCTGCATGTACGTTCTTCTCTGATGCAAGCTCCTTCCTCTGGACTTCCGTTTTTAGGAGCTTCCTGACTCCCAGACAGGATTTATGAGGATGTGTTTGGGCTTCCGTCGTTTCCTATACCCTTAAAGCATCACACTTCCCATGTGACACTATGGCCCTTCAGTTAGTAAAGCAGAAACATGGAGATAAACCACAGCGAGGCATTTCAAGCGTTATAAGCATTTTGAAAAGCAGCAGGAACTGAGACGCACGTGCAGTGGGCCTCGTTTCCGTCTTTCAGAGTCTCGGTCAGCCAGCCGGGGCCCAAAAGTTTTGTCCTTTCCCACCCCAGTTCCCTCGTTCTGCACAGTCAGCAGAATGTTCTGCTCTGATGCTCTCACTCTGCATCAGCAAATGAGGAGGAAGCCAAAGTACATGGTCAGTCGTTTAAAAACAAACAAAAAAAAAAAGACACACATCATCCTGCAGCGCTATGATCTAGCCTTCACTTGCCGACTTGTTGAAAGAAACGGCTTAATATACTGTATCATCCAAGAGTGTTTTCCTCTCCTCTCAAAAAAAAAAACAAAACAAAAAAAAAAACCCAGCGAATACTCAGGTGGCTATTAAAGAAAGAAGCTAAACCCTGGATTTCTCGGGACAGTGTGCACAAAATAATCTGCGATCCACACATTTTGAAGCATTTGTTGTGAACTGTACAGTAAATGGGTAAAACAAAATTTCCAGTAAATATGTATTACACACGTATATATCATACATAAAGATGATGTAGGCTACAAGAAGATTGCCAAGACCCTGAAACTGAGCTGCAGCATGGTGGTAAAAGACCATACAATGGTTTAACAGGACAGGTTCCACTCAGAACAGGCCTCGCCATGGTCAAACAAAGAAGTTGAGTGCACGTAGTCAGCGTCATATCCAGAGGTTGTGTTTGGGAAATGAATGCTGCCAGCATTGCTGCAGAGGTTGAAGGGGTGGGGGGATTCAGCCTGTCAGTGCTCAGACCATACATCACACACTGCGTTAAACTGGTCTACATGGCTGTCAAACCAGAAGGAAGCCTCTTCTAAAGATGATGCACAAGAAAGCCCACAAACAGTTTGCTAAAGACAAGCAGACTTAGGACATGGATTACTGGAACCATGCCCTGTGAGTGGCGGCAACCAGGTGAGGAGTACTAAGACGAGTGTGTCTTGCCTGCAGTCAAGCATGGTGGTGGGAGTGTCATGGGCTGGGGCTGCATGAGTGCTGCCAGCATTGGGGAGCTACAGTTCATTGAGGGAACCATGAATGCCAACATATACTGTGACATACTGAAGCAGTATGACATGCTAAAGAAGCTGAGGATAAAGGTGATGGCCTGACCAAGCATGTCTCCAGACCTAAACCCTGTGAGCATCTGTGGGGCATCCTCAAACGGAACGTGAAAGAGCGAAAGGTCTATAACATCCAACGGCTGGAAGAGGACTCCAGTGTCAACCTGTGATGCTCTGGTGAACTCCATGCCCAAGAGGGTTAAGGCAGTGCTGGAAAATAATGGTGTTCACACAAAATATTGACACTTTGGGCCCAATTTGGACATTTTCACTTAGGGGTGTACTCACTTTTGTGGCCAGCAGTTTAGTCATTAGTGGCTGTGTGTTGAGTTATTTTGAGGGGGTTTAACTCTAGCTTGACATTTTACAATTGCTTCCTCAGATCGGATGCAAGGTATCTCGCTTGCATTTTTTTTACTGAATGGTACACAACAAAAATCTTCAGTGGTAGTAATAAATAGATTGAGTAACCAATAAAATCCTAACTGATGCAAAATCTAGAAAGTTCTATTTAATCCCAGCTTTATTTACTCTTTACGTTAAACCAAATTGGATTGGAAGTGTCACACGATTCTCCATTACTGTATTGTATTACCACAGGTGTCCAATAGAAAAGTGCTTTAAGTAGCAAACCTTCTCTAAGAACACACTGTGTCATTCAGGTTGACCAAGTAGTACACGTCAATTATATTTTTTTTCCACCAAGGTGACTTAAATCACGTGATAAGTCAAACATGTGATGGTGTTTACAGCAAAAGAAAAAAGTGTACAGGGAAGAACTGTGTGGTAACTGTGGTATCGGTTCAGGCATTGGTTTGTGATATTACTGCTTTTGTGATCTAACTATACTTGCTGTGTCTAAGTAAAATCTAAAAAAAGAAAAGAAAAAAAGAACATCAGTTTAAACAGTTAACTCTTTTCTAAAGACTCCGATTATGCTATTTATATAGATTGGTGCTTGGGCGATTTTTCTACCAGTGAAGAAGTCACGATATTCCTGAACTGATTCAGTGAGTGTTATATATGGTTTTGGTTAGAGGTGTTACGAATGATAAACTTTATAAATGTGTACCAATGACATCTACAATTAGAGGACAGCATGAAAGCAGGAGTCTTTAAGCTGTAAAAACTGTGTGCTTAGCTAACCAAGTAGCCAAGTGAACACCAAACACAATCCTAGCTGTTACAGTATGCTAGCGTATGTGACTGACAGGTTTGCCTTCTGTGGAAATGACATATTTGTGTATACTCTAGACACTCGCTTATTTACCGATGGAAATGTTACTAGGCTGTTTTTAATAGTGTGGATTTTTAATGGTTTGATGAGCGAGTTATAAAAATGGATTAAATCTCTGAAATTCTTCAAATCTGATTCGAATTCCAGATAAATATACCCTGGTAATATTTTCAGCTTTTATCCTGGGGGGGAAAGGTTATGTATTTCTAGTTACAAATATAGTTTGTAATGTAACTGGACAGAAAGCTCTGAGCACAGAAGCATCTCTGAAAAAGACATTCCTGGCTATGCAAATGGCTGCAGTGCTTTAAATCTATTTTTGAGAAATTATATAGTGTAGAGTACAAAAATAAATACAAGTACAACTAAAAGCACAGAAGAACACCAGTTTCTGTAATTCCAGGGACGACCTTAATTACACACACACTTTCTATTTCTGCCAATGAGCCAACAATCGTTACCCAATGAGCACTGCAATTATTCAAGGCATTAGATAAGATATTCTCATTTGGGAAATTTGTGTGCGTGTGTGTGTGTGTGTGTGTGTGTGTGCACACATTACTTCAGTGGAATGTACGTGATCGAGACAAAATGCAATTCTATTTATTCATTTATTTTGCCGCACTAATTGGGATTGCAGTCAGTTTTGTTTGATTACACAAGGAAGCCAAATATTGCAAGGTTGATAAGCTTAGCTAAACTTACTAAATCCTTTAATATATATATTTTATGGTCCTTTAAATCAATCGCAGTCCTTCTATTTTTAGATTTAACAATCAAGCTTTTATTTTCGGGTTTATTTATTTTCATTGCATTTATCTTTCTATTTGATTGATGGTTTAATAATATGCAGCAAAGTATTCCAATTAACACAACTACTTTATTGCATATTTATTATTGTTAATTATAATTATTATTATATTAAGGCAATGAAAAGGGAATTTTTTTAATTACATTTTACTGAATAAATTAAATTTAGAAATCAAAAAGTGTCAAACTCGTACCTTTGAGAAAGACTTTCCGCCCTTCAGTTCCTGCACAGAGGGGAAAAAAAAGAGAGAGAGTGAGAGAGATGCAGGAGTGAGAGATATAACATGTTATGTAATCGGTCAGCTGTTGCCATAGTGATGGGTAGCGAGGACAGAGAGATCATGTATAAAACAAAAAGAAGCTCCAGACTCTTCTGAAATCACTGCACAGAGACTGCTGTACGTTACACGGTTTAGATCAGAAAGTTAACGTACTTTTCGCACCGACACTCGGCAGATGCAGGGGTCCAGCACCCCTGTTGTAGGATTAGCACTCATCTTGCACACGAAGGAGAACTTCTTATGCCAGCGAACACAGTTCTCCTGCACCTCTTGCCTGTGAGTGGGAGAGAGAGAGAGAAAAGGAATAATAATCATCCTGATAGTCACGGCATGCTTATAAAAACATCAACCTCCCATTTCCATACAGTTAGACTCAAAACTGATCTTATTGCATATTTCAGATTGAGTGTCATACACACACATTATATATATTTAAATAAATAAAAAAAACTCTAGCTAATGCTTTCATCTGATTGGTCAGAAGGTGTTCATTTCTACACCGCTCTGTCGTTTTTATTTAGCTGATCATTTCCTTCCACATTCTGAAAGGGAGAGAAAAGGCAGGCGTGAAGCAACGGCTGTTCATAGCAGCTATAACATGCACCGTGTCACAAATGACTTGCTACACACTACACACTTACACTGCCCTCTAGCCATTAGTGTACATTTAGAAGTGTAGTATCAAATCAAAGGGAACTGAAAGTATAAGCTGTTTCCCAGTCGATGGCGATTTAATGTGGAACGTATGTAACTTGACACAAATCACACGACCTGGGCTAATTTAAATGACATTTAAAAGATGTCTTGAAAGCTTAAATACATCTTGAAATAATTTTTCCCGGTAGCCCCGCCGTTTTTCCGGTAGACTCCAGGGGTTAAGTTCATAAACGTTCCACGCTTCGTTATTTCAGTTGAATAAGTGCATCATCAGGGATCTTGAATTGCACTTCTTCATGTTGGAATTTTCAGTGTGAACTATAACTATAAATGGATAAAAGGTACCTGTTCTAATAAAAGTAACCATAAACAGATAAAAAGTACAATCATTCTTAATTGAATGCATATGTAGTGTAGAATAATTGCTGTTGTATAAGAGGAATAAAACAGTTCCCTACAGCTGTACGCATGATGACGTAGTCTGAATCTCAGAAATGAACACTGGATGCCTGCAAAACCAACAGGAACTATGTGAACGGTATAAATCATAATGTGACATTTTTCATCTGCCTCCAACTACAATACAGTCTTAAATGACACACTTGTGTAATTACGTTCGGTGTGATTTCCCTACATAATGCTTTAGCATTTGAATTAAACAAACCTCTGACCTAAAAGTCTACATCTCACATACTAATCTTCTGGATCTTCTAGATTAGTTTGAAGCAAAGTAGGTCATGATGCGCGAGATGCTGGAAAAGTTTGAAAAATATAACTTATGAAGCGTCCAGGCTGCAACAAATATGCATCCCGTCGAGTTTTTTAGCTGGAGGAGCTTCTTGCGGATACAGATTTTAATCCTCCAGATGTGCACAAAATGTTCGAGCAATGTCCAACACCGGTCAAATGACTTCCAGGAAATGAAACACTGTTGGATCAACAGCGTTTGCTCAGCATTCGTAGCACTTATATATCAGCTAGTGAAGATTTCAAGTGAAAACTGCAGGCTGCTTCCCACAACAATAACAGAGGAAGGTGTTCAGAAAAAAACTCTTATACAAGCCGGTGTATAAGTGGAATCGCTAACATCCGAGTGCTAACCTACTAAAATGAAGCTAAACATTTAAACAATGTGTACATAATGCAATTAATTCATAGAAATGCAACTAGCAATTTAAATAATATGTTCCAGTTTAAAACACAGTGTCCAAAGTATTGTGTTGTGAACCTGACACTTGAAATGTAAGTGAAATTAGCATTTACTTTAATAAATAACTTTTAGCTAACACTTTCGCACCTTCTTAAAAAAGTCATTAGCATACCAAGCATGTAAAAGCTCCAGTGTGCTGCCTAGTCCTATGTTTTAATTACCCAGATATCGGACTAAAGATGTATTAACAAATGTATTTGTGGTCATTATCCTTCTAATAAAGTTTCTGATGTACCACGTCACACGTGTGCCCTCAACAAATGGAGCCAGACTGACAACAGGAGGTCAGGACTCCAGAGTCTTCTCTGAGCAGAGTTCCAGCTTTTACTGGCTAAGGACCACCCGAGAAAGCATGTGAGTGACATCTAAAGCAACCAATTACATTTTAAAATCCATCCTCATAAACACTCACTGTTGCGGTTGTAAAACCTGGTGGCTTCCTTCTTCCGTGAGGGAAGTAGCGCACCATTAGGTGCAACAGATCAAATGACGGCTTCACAAAACAATTATTTCCACAATTTAATGCCGGTGGAACAACAACGAGTGTTTCGGTTCTATTCTTGCATCTCTCATACATAATATAAAATAATCTAATAATAATACAATACTTTTCTAGTCACAAGTGTCTACATGTGGCAGCAGGAAAGTTATAAAACATCTTTGCAATAAATTTTATTTTGCACAATTTTTGTCCGACCTACAGCAGGAGGTGGGGTTCAGGAAAGAGCGCACATGAAGTTTTCATGATGTCATGAAGTGTTGTTTAATCCTGAATCCAAACCTGATAAAATCTGCTTGTTTAACCCACACATGACAAGTATGAATACAAACAAAAATCCTTCGTTGCAAATGACATGAATTGCATTTAATGAGATTAGAAATGCCGCAATGATGGACTGTCCTCCAGGTGAAAATGCTCTCTCCAGCATTAGCCTTTAGACATGACTGAAGCATCAGTGTAAGTACATGCTTTCAAGTATGACTAGGGGAAGGGGGGGGGGGGGACAGTCTATTACTCTGATCTTTTATTCCCCTCATCCTCCCCTATTTAATGATAAATGGAGGTCAGCATGTCCTTTATTTCCTGTTTCATTCCCACACATCTCTCGGTCTCTCTTTGCTCCCACTATCACCATGCTTCTCAGTGTTCAGTTGGTCTTCTTACATTTCCTAATAATTCTCTCCCTAATTTATCCCTCAATCATTTTTAGAGGGCCTTCTGATCTGTAAACCAAGTCCGTAAGAAGATCCTGGGCCATAGAACTTCAACGAGAAAACGCATTTGCAAGTCTTTAAAGTGTCCATGTTGTGTAAACGACACTAGAAGGCTCATGCAACAGCTTGTCCCTTGTCCCGCATTTGAGAAACCGAAGCCACTCTTCATTCCAGTGGGCATTACGCCATGGCATCTGCCACTGTTATCTGCTAGCATGGAGTCACACTATCTTGACAGTCAAGCCTGTACAAAGCTGGTCCTCAGCCATACCACACGCTTAGTCATGCCTCACGAGAAGAACCAGACAGCGAGATTGCAGACCAGACAGTTAACACATCATACGAGCTCATAATGATGCGTGAATAACATTTGAAATGAAAATAAAATCCCATAAAAATTTTAAAAAAAATTAGTCAGTGAGGACCAAACAACCGAAAAATGTAGTATGCAAACTTACATTTTGCATATCAGCTATATTAGATCATTACTTTCACAGCACTTACAGCAGATGCATCACTTCCCCTTGCACGTGCACCAAACAGTTCAGTCACACCACCATACTGATTTATTTGAATAGTAACATTTAGCATAACCAGGATTTTCCTGCTCACATCATCAGTCGAATGTTGTTTTAAACTACACACTTTTACTGGCACATTTATCCATAAGCCAAGCTTTATTACAAGAGACCGGTGGCTTAGGAGCCTTAAATAGCTGCTTATTATATTCATTAAGCAGAGCAAGATCTGAAAGCATCCATTATATCTGATTAATAAAAACAGCTTTCAAACGAAAGCATATCTTTTACACAAGAAAAGATTTTATAAAAACGGTTCATAAATGTGTTCAGAGTGAGCTGGCCTGGTTTCTGATCCCCTTTACTGCATGCCCATGCATACGGTTTAATGAGCTGCAAGGAAAAGGAAATTGAGCTAGTTTTATAGACCCACCAACATAGCATTAAGCAAGACACCTGGCACAAACCTCCACCTGTGCACTAAGTACTTATTTTGGCATGTCAGTGTATTTACCCTTGACTATTTTTTTCTTTCTCTTCCTGTCAGCAGCTAGCAAACGTCCCACCTGGTCTCTTTATAGCACGGAGCTCACAGGCACATCCGTAACGAGTCCTCAACTTTATAACCGATGGTTTCTTTAGTAGAGTAACATCACAACACTGCACTGTTTGATCCTCCCAGTGGGTGAAATCAACACAAGCTGGGGATGATGGGAAAAGGAAGTGCAAGGAAACGAAGCGGCGGCTCAGCAGTGAAGTGGAAAGGATGAGGCCTAGATTTTGTTTACAGCAAGCTGAAAATAGGGGGAACGTCTCCTGGCAGGATAACATGTTCGCCCACGTGAAAAGAAATCTTTGTTACTATTCCGTTAGTTCTCTTTTTATTACATTATTTTAGCAGATTCGTTAGATACTGTAATGTGGGCTGTAATATTTACTCTGTATATCCGGTACTAAGAAGCCAAAAAAAAAATGCACAAGTCGTTTCCACCAGCCTTGTGAGAATGTTCTGTCAGTTTTAGTCTACACCTTCACTGCCTAGTGAAATTCAGCTAAAGGCTGTGGCTGATCCAAATAATCATTTTCTACTAGACTGGGGTTGCTGAACCCTGTACTCTCTGTCCTAGAACATGGGTGCATCTGTGCTCTGCATGTAAGAAGTGACCATGCACTTTTATAGTAAGTTTTTATCGTATAATAAGATGCTGCGATTTTTTTGCCATCATAGTTTAAAGACAAACCTGGAATGAATTGTAATGATTGAGTGCAATTAAACTACCTCGGTGCAACCAAACCCCAAACCATTACCTAAGCTCAGGGGGTTCATGTTTAGTCTTACTAATTGTGAAAAAGTCATGCAAAAAAGAGCAAGTATTGCTTGTATTTTGACCTGAAATTTGTTCCATGTGTGCTGCTCGGTGGTGTGGAAATCCCTGAGGACGATCAGACAACACAAATGTGCAGACACACACAGACACACACACACAAATAAGCCATGTAGGACTATAAAACCTGCAGATACCCAACGTGACTTCATTTTATATTTGATTCAAAATGCAGTCATAAAAATTTTTTTTAGACCTACTTTATGATTCTTTCCAGCAGGATTGACTGGTATGAATGAGCTAGCAATGTCACACTCTTTCAGGCCTGGCTTTCAAAGATACAACAAGATCATGAACAGAAGATCAAAAAATCAGTTTGTTGCCTAATCAGAAGATTCTGGTGTAACAAACATCTAAGGAGAGAACAAGCACAAGAACACCGGTTGAAGCTTGTGAAAGAGAAGGGGGAAAGAAAAAAAAATAGGTATGAAGAAGCAAGGCCAAGGCTAATTTCTTTCTAGCCCAGACTGTAGATTCAGTGACATTGTTGTGTCGGTTGAAGTAAAACACTCCCTGAGATTTGGGATTTTATTTGTTTCTATCAAACTTTATAGCAAGGCTATGAGATTTAATCATATTGTTTCTAAAATATTGGCTAAAATATTATCCCATATAGTGTGTGTATAACTGTAATAAACTCAAACTAACAATATTTATTTTAAAAAAAAACATATTTCTATAATATTTAGTCTGGGTGTAGAAAAGTCTAATCTTGTGTGTCATTACATTTAACGTCATACCTAATCATGTTCTGGCACGGTACTGACCTTCGAATAATAAAACCTTCAAATTGTTATTTTAAATAACAAAACCTTGTCCCAACTTAACTATGTCCTTCCATTATATGCATTACAGACATATATTCAGCAACATAACTGAAACTTCTGGACAAAAGTAGACAAATCAGTAGTCCAGGTGTCACCATAAAACATGTCAGCTGGGAAATTATCAATTAAAAATAAAGCTTGCACAAGTACATCCATAACCCAAAGAAACAAAACACTGTACTCTGTATGACGTAGGACTTTGATAAGCCAAACATGCTAAGGTGGATTTATTAGCATGCACAGACAAAGGTTCATCCTTACAGAGTCACAAAAAACATGGCAAAGCTAAGCTGAAAGGGCGTACAGTAAGTGTAAATCTGTCATTATACTAAACTTACTGCTAGAGCTCCTTAATCACGTAAATACACTCTAACCAGACGTGAATTACATCTTTTATGTTGAAAAGAAAACATCGCGGCTCATAAACAAATGTTTTCTAAGGACTCGCTGACTAACCTGTTGTGCTATGGACGGATTGCTAGTTTGTCCAGCTATGCTACATAAAATCTTCTATTACATCAGAAACTTTATATGGATGTGATTAAATTCACATGAGGTACTGAAGTAATTCTAATTACAGGTGTTCCTCCATGACCATGTGGCTGTTTTCCTCAGGCCTCCTGAAGAAAATTACGAGCTCAACCACATATTGTTTTTCACCAAACACAGTGATTCTCTGATCACGTCGGTCCTGTCCGGAAGCACAAATCACTGACCTTTTGGAAAAGACATTTGGAATGGGATGTTTAATAAACACATTTGGGTGTGATGGTCAGGTGTCCACAAACATTTACTGTATATCTTTTAGCTTTACGATCCTTAGTTCTCTCTAACTCGGGTGTACAGGACAGAAAGACACCGATACCATTCATTCGGTCACGTGTCTGCTTGTACATTGGAGACTAAATCCTAGTGGACTTAATTAAAAGTCTTATAAACAAGAAGGCACTCCGTTTAGACTAACAGCTCACAAGTAGGGATTAGGATCACATCATTAGGGTCACTCAGTGTCTTTAAATGAACCGTGGCGTATGTCTGTGTGTGGTTTGTTGTGGGAGACCTGTTTCTGTCCTGAGTCTGTCTCCTGTCCCGTGCTTTGTTCCTCTACAGATTCTCAGACTTTTAATATAGCCTACAGTGTAATGTGTACACATGGTGAAATGTCTGTGTGGTCTCTCATTATAAAGGGAAGCCGTACGCTAACGGTAGCTTTGTGGGCTTGTAATTGGAAGGCTGGTGGTTTGGGGTACAGCACTGCTGGATAAAGCATAAAAAAAAAAAAGAGCCGTCGAGGCAAAACGCTGCACTTGGCATATTCAGTTTATGCTACGATACTAATGTTGATAATCTTAAAACAGTTGTAACAGATACAATGCAGGAGCAACTTTGGATTGCTTGTATAGTTAAGATTTCTGACAAAAGTTTAGAAAGCGTAGAAACTTTACAGTGTATAAACTGCAGCTGTTAATATTGAATAATCGATAAATCATCAGTATAGTTAATAAATGGTGGGGATACACACAGAGTACTGTATTGGGATATTGTCAGACTGTCATAGCGCTGAACCCAACACTTTGTCCTTCAAGAGGTGTGTATAGACTTTCTGGCCAGTTTATTATGAACGCCTGTTCACTCATTCGATTATCCAAATCAGCGAATCATGCAGCAATGCAAAGAATCGTTCAAATTTCTGAAAGACTGGAAAAACTTTGCCTGGTCTTGTCTTTGATCTTGTTCAGTTTCAGTGAGTGTGTGTGAACTGACTGACACAGATTCTCCTTGTGTGTTGACATGAGTGGACCCTGCGGTTGGCTTCAGCTGTTGTGGAGCTCATTCGCCTCAAGGTTCAACATACTGTGCATTCTGAGATGCTTTTTTGATCATCACGGTTATAAAGAGTGGTTATTTGAATTAGTAACCTTCCTGTCAGCTCCTACCACTTTCATGTTTTTTTTTTTTACACCACCCTGTACAAGCACTAGAGACGACGAGATCAGCATAAAACAGATTCGTTTTAGTGATTAATAAATGTTTTAAAGAACAGCTTATGCTATAAACTGGTCCAAGTCTTATAACAACTGCAGCAGTCATTATAACAATTCTGCTAGATTTTAAGCTTTCTGAAGCATTTTGGGGTTTATTGGTTGTTTATCATGCTGGGTTTTGACTTAATCAGACTTGCATGGTCTCATTCTAGTACCTTGTACTTTTCTTAAAGTTAGATCCAAAGCAAAACCTTTCATATTAAGTCTTGTCGATGACAAGGATGTAAATATCGCTTATAACATGAACTAACTCAAAGCCATAAACAGTCATAGAATCATGACAATCCAACATCCACATTGCATTATGATGTTGGCTTTGTAGAAGCCAACATTCAGTTTTCCTATTTAAGCTTAGATAAAAATTTATCAAGAGTAACTTCCTCCTAGGCCATGTGCACCAAATGCGATATGTTGTAGACCCTGGTCTGAAGTTTGTTGCTATTACTTTTTTAAGCGATCCGAGTACCGGTACTTCTGGTACCGGGTCTCAAAAGTGGCCTTTTTTCCCCATAGACTCCCATTATAAAATTTGGAGGTTTATAACTCGGCAAGCTTTTGACCTACCTACACCAAACTCGGCCAGCACCTTTAGGGTGATACTCTGAACAAAGTTTTAAACTGGTGTATTGACTGGCCTTCCGGTTGTGCCACAGCCCTGCCCCCAATATATGCAAAATCCAAAAACTTTTTACAACATGGACATGTGACGTATCAAAACACTAAGAACAATGAGGGGAACCTCCTCAGGAGTATTTGGATGATGTCACATGCTTGTCTCCGCTTACCTCCAAATGTTTTGCCAACCTAGCTTTCTGCCCACTTGCCTCCAAAAGCAACACTAACCCTTATGTCCACTTGCTTCCAAAATGCACCATCCGTTTGCATCGTCAAAGCCAACATCAAAGTTTGTCATGATAAACTTTACAAATCTAGTTCATATTTGGACTGCTTTACAGCTTTTAACATTTGCATTGCCCCTGAATTTAGAGGGATGGTGTTTCTGTAACACACTTTTAACAGCCACGTGTTTACTGTATGTTGCCTCAACTATTTTCTAACTGATTAAAGCCAAGTGGGTCTTGTAAAAGCACTAGACAAATGTAAGGCAGGTTACAACAGTGTATGTAGATCACCTGAGTCCAGCAACATGTCTGGGCATGTAGAAAATTCAAAGACGAATGCATGCAAAGAAAAAAGAACTCAAAACAATACATCCGCTTGGTTTCTAATTAAGTTAGACACAAACACACACACACACACACACACACACACACCCGCTCTTGCCCATACACGCGTTCTCAGCCAGACATCTGTGTCAAATCAAAAAAATGGCAGACTCCAGAAGCATTCCTCATCTGGACTGTATAAAGTACAGAAGAAGTGGCGAAAAGGCAGAAAGAAAGCATGGACTAGGAACAAACTAACTTCAAGATAAACCTCTTCACAGACAGACACACCTGCAAGCAAGTCACACTTTATTCTCAGAGCTAATCCACAAGGTCGACTAGAACAATCTAGTCGCTTGTCAAACAACACTGCCTCCCCCTCTCTCTCTTTCTCACACACACACACACACACACGTCACTGTAACATTAAGCCATTGCAGGTGTACTTCACCTTCACCGCAACTACATTCATTCTTTTTAATAATGCTACTTAAGATCAACAAGCAAGCATTGTGAGGAGCATCAGAGAACTTGGAGGGTGACGTGTGAAGATCTGTCAGGAGGCCTGGGTTACAAAACAGTAGAAACAAAGCGTGGGTTTCTGACAAAAGCCGGGTATAAACTGCACAAATTTCTCCCATCATGTAATTAACTGTGCAGGCTATGCCAACGCCTGGATGAGAAGTAACTGCTATTCGTCCATGTCTTTGATTTACTGTGTCCTACAAAAACAAAGCTGATATACAAGTAAAATGGAAAGAAATCTGGAAAAAGGATTGGTTGTAGAGGTTGTATCTAATAACGGCAATCCATCATGGAGGGGCTACAGGGTGGTCTGACTCTGACTCTGACTCTAGCAGCACCAGCCATGTGTGTTTCATATAAAGCATGTATACTGTAGGTGCTTTACAGTGGTCATGCAACAGAGTTTTTCTCTTCACCAATTTGGTGGTAAGAAGCACGTAGAGAACAGAAACACACACAATGTAAATAATACTCAAACAGCAGCAGTTGGTTGGTGAGGGAAGATGATAATACAGCTGTCTCTATGTTTAGAGAGAAAGATTTAAATGTAAATGCAGTTGCCAAGTAGTGTTCATTTCTTTTAGTCTATATTTTGGCATGCTACATATCTGATCTTTGATTCATGGCAAATAAAACCTTTTGATTTATACCTTGTTTTCTGTTTTTTTGTTTGTTTTAAATCTACCGCTGCTTGGTCTGCTTGTTGTTCATCTACAGAGCTTTCAACTGAAAATGTCTCTCCAGCTTTAGTCTAAAATGCATCATTTGCATTGAAGCCTAAATGAAAGCACAGGCAACTCAAGAACAGTGCATGAATATTAGGAAAGGTTTACTAGGAAAATCTGCCTCGTCATTTATTTATTAGACTCTGCTATAAAACGCTTTTCCAAATAAATAATGAATCTCTTGAATGTGTTGAACTCATAACCATCCGAACAAACTTGCCCCTTTTATTTCTTAAGAGAACGTTGAGCAAAAGTAATGGGAAAATAAAGTGAAAGAATTCCAGCATGCGTATCTCATGATGTTCATCTCAGGAATGCAAGCTGGTAACAATATTGTGGAAGTGTGGATCGGACCCATGGAACTTCTGGGGACTGACTGGGAACAGGAAAACAAACGCATATTTCATGTATATCCTTTCCACGGAATTATCTTTGGCGTCATCTTTTCCATCGTGTTCTTAACACATGAGCAGAAGCAGTTTTACACTCTGCAGTTATGCTGGTATGGAATCTCTCGAGCGTTTTGGTGCTCATCCAATTGGCGTGAGTTGGGAGAGGGCATGCCGATCATTCCAGAGCTGGAGCTCTCGAAGTGTACACACACACACACACACACACACACACACACACACACACACACACACACACACACACACACACACGACCCACTGCAAAGCTAGAGCAACACCGCATGCATAGGACATATATGGTTCTAGAGGACATTAAACTAAATGTTTTTAAAGTAAATTTTTTTCAGAGATGTGGTGAACTATAAAATTAAAAAGAGAACAACTTTATCCTCCAGATATACTATTGTATGAGTCCATAAGATAAGAAAATACTGTACACAAGCACTTGAAATGGCTTTCAAATAGGGAAAGCACAATAGATTTTTCTCCAGTATGCAGAAAAAATAATAATAAAAAAAATAAATAAAATCGCACTGTTAGTCAAACAGATCAACAGCTTTGTAATGCAATTAGTTTATCATCAGTGTGACAAAAAAAATGAATGATTCTTAAACCTATGGCATTTTATGATTGTACATAATTGTTTTCTTTCACAAGACCAAGATCTTTCCATCTCTCCACACACACACTGTTTCTGGGTGACATTAAAAGCCTTTCCACCAGCCTGCCAGTAGAAAACATCTGGATGAAAATAATGACCTACACTCGCCACACACACACACACACACACACACACACACACACACACAAATTTCATGGTCCAGATTTACTGCCATTGTATTAAAAAGTTGCAGACCACCAGTGCAAGAACACCTAAAAACATTTAAGCTCTACACAAACATGCCTGCTGCAAGGTCAAAAATTCTGGCACCCATTCAGTAACACAAAGGATGCTGCGTGTTACACAACACTCACAATAGAAAAAACGACAGATCCAGAGACTATATGTGTCCAAACAGTGCCTTGTTCACCGAGATTAAGTTACACCTGTGCTGACTTGGAGAAAGACAAGCAGAAAAAGAGAAGGACTCTTACACAACACTGCCCACATGGAATCAGAGCAGTGTGTATACATTTATACAGGTCTGTGCTGGCATCACATAGGAGCCGGACATGAAAAGAAGTTATGTACTGAAAAGTGCACAGTGGTACAGAAGCTCCTGTAGGTGGTAGTACGAGTTCGATTGTTAAAATGTAAAAATTTTACTGATTAAAAAAATACATAATTATCGCCAGTCATTTCAAAGTTCTTATGTAGTTTATTTCAGTAGATTCTGGTGCTAAGTAATGACTAGATCATAAATAGTAGTGTAGTGTAGAGTTGCCACATCACAGCTACAGGGTCTCTGGTTCAATCCTGAGCTCAAGCTCCTGTGTGTGTGCACTGTTTGGGTGTAGGCTCTTGTGTGTCCATATCTCTGGCTTCTCCAGTTTCTTTGCACCTCCCAAAAACATACCAGTTGGGGGACTGGCCAAGATAACTTGCCGCTAGATGTGTATGTATGGAATAAAAACACTGTCAATAATAATCGTACGTAATTCAAAGCATTGTGTGTAAATTTTAATTTAGTTGTGCGTAATTTAAAACTATTGTACGTAATTATGTTTTTTGTGGAGTTGGATCCCAAAATCTACGGCTACGACAGTTTACAGATACGAGATTTTGTGTGTTTGTTCAAATACAACTCCAAAATGTACGACTATGACAGTTTACACACACAACGCTTGTTTTCACAACACCTCTTTTTTACACACGAAAACGGTCTGCGAAACAACTGTCAAAAATACGTCATCACGTTCACAGGCATTACTATCCGAGGGAAGATGAATCGATTCCACGAAGTGCGCATGCGCCCCGCCCTCTTCTAAACCACTCATAGAAACCACTGGTGCAGAAATGGCGGGTTAGTTATCACTAATAACAGAGAGAAATTTGTGCTAACACAGATGTTTTATACTGACATATAGTTCTGTATCCCTGAATCCTAGTATAACTCCTAGGTTTGAAGTGCTCTGCGGAATTAGGCAGGGATGCCTGATTTCTCCCAAACTGTTTATTCTAGCCACTCAATCACTTATATTACTCATTAATCATAACCCCCATTTGCATGGGATCTCAATATTTGACAAGGAATTTAAAATTACTCAATTACTCAGACGACACAGCAATCCTTTTAAAGAATAAATTCATGGTTGATGTTGCCCTAAATTCAGTCTCGATTTTCTCTAAAGCTTCAGGATTAACCCTTAATATTAAAAAATGTGAGCTACTTCCCCTTCACTCATCAACGGACTCTATCATCTCTTCAATTAAGGTTAAAGACGAAGTGAATTATTTAGGAATAGTTTTATCTAAAAATGCCATTAGAAGAGAAGACGTTAACTTTTCTAACCAGTTAATAGATATGAGGAAATCTTTGAGCTATTTCCAAAATAATCTATCCATGCCACTCCCTGTATGTTTCTACAGTTAATATTAAGAAAGCTAATTCGATTGTTTTCCAATTTCTGTGGAAAAGCAAAACTCATTATATTAAGAAAAAACAGCTGGTTAAAGACTATGATATGGGTGGTATTAAAGGACATTCAAGATTAATTCGTTGAAAACATATCGGTGGCTTAGTGGTTAGCACGTTCGCCTCACAGCTCCAGGGTCGGGGTTTGATTCCCTATGCTATTACTTATACTGCTTAGTTCATCTTGCTTCCATATTAGTTAGTAGTATTAAGCTCAGTGTTAATGCAGTACTACCTATTACTTCCTGCATAGTCACTCGTTACCAACAGACCATTATTTTAAAGTGTTAGCACAAATTTCTCTCTGTTATTAGTGATAACTAAACCGCCATTTCGGCACCAGTGGTTTCTATGAGTGGTTTAGAAGAGGGCGGGGCGCATGCGCACTTCGTGGAATCGATTCATCTTCCCTCGGATAGTAATGCCTGTGAATGTGATGACGTATTTTTGACAGTTGTTTCGCAGACCGTTTTCGTGTGTAAAAAAGAGGTGTTGTGAAAACAAGTGTTGTGTGTGTAAACTGTCATAGTCGTACATTTTGGAGTTGTATTTGAACAAACACACAAAATCTCGTATCTGTAAACTGTCGTAGCCGTAGATTTTGGGATCCAACTCCACAAAAAACATAATTACATACAATAGTTTTAAATTACGCACAACTAAATTAAAATTTACACACAATGCTTTGAATTACGTACGATTATTATTGACGGTGTTTTTATTCCATATGTATGTGCATATATTTGTGTGTGTGTGTGTGTGTGTGTGTATGTATATATGTGTGTGTCCGTTTGACAGTGGTGTGTCTGGTACCCTGATACAGGACTGGTGGTGTACTCCCATTTGTTCCCATGATGCACCACGATTCTTACCTGTGTCTGAGTGAGTGAGTGAGTGAGTGAGTGAGTGAGTGAGTGAGTTAGTTCTCATTTATATCCTGTCTCAGCTGTGAGCTACACTTACCATAATAAATGGGGAAATTAGCTCCAGTCGCCAAGGAGGGACTAGAAATGTAAGAATGAATGAATGAACAAACAACTAAATAAATAAACAAACAAACAAACAAATAAACGTCCATCATGTTGAGTGCCAAAATAAAAAAACCTGTGTTTTGCATCACATTATTATTCAGATCTGAATTTGCCAAATGAGTGTAATACTGTTTAAAAAAAGAAAAAACTAATATCAAGGGATTTCATTCAGACACCTTCAAAACATTTTGCATCCAAAAAGCAAAAAAATGTTAAACTTGGATCTTCATTTCCTTTCTTTTCTCTCTTGATATGCAGCTAATATCAGTCTTTTTTTGTCCTGACTGGATCTTGCTAACTTACAGGAACAAATACAGGCAGATGCGTAGAGCTAACCAGGCTATGTGCCAGATTTATCTCACGCTGTTAAATCCTGAGATTTAGGCTCGCACCTGTGGGAACCGTGATGTGCTTTTTGTTTGTGAAGTGAAGGAGGCTCCAATAAAACTTCCAACCAGTCATGTCCGAAACCAGGAACAATTCCCTTTAGACGTCATAGTGCAAATGAATAACTAGAATGGAAACAAATGAAGGCTTGGCCAAAACACACAAACACACTTACTACACACACACACACACACTTTCCACTGAGCCGTGTTTTTGAACCGCTGCTTGACTCCAACGATGACCTGATCTATCTTAGGGAATACATTACTGCTCTGTGAACTGTTAAAAAAAAAAAAGTTGTAAAAAAGGAGACAACGTGGAGTGAGAGAAATCCTACAGACAGAACTGCAGGCAGCAGGTCATGTACAGTAGAGATGACGTGCATCATGTTTTCCAAGCTCATTCTCAGAGATGGCAGATGTTCCACATAAGGCTAATTAAAATGTTATTCAACAAATGTGTCGCTGAAAATGTCATGGAAAATTTACAGAAAGTCACAAAAAAGGTGTTTGTGGCATTTTATCTTACTTTAAAAAAAAAAAAGAAACAAACAAACAAACCTTAAAAAACCCACAAAACTTATATTTTATGACCTTTTTGTGTGTGTTTTCTCCAGCTAATCATACACAACCTTGATTTTTTCCAATGCAAAGCTAAGCAAACTCAATGTAAATGTTTGCGCTTTATCAGCATGAGCGCTGTTACACAAGACGCAAATAACCATGGAACCACACACACACGCACACTCACTTCTCTCTATCATTCATCTCATGACCTTTACCCTCTTTCAGTTTCAGTCTAGAGCTTTAGCTACATCCTCTCACTGCTGTTTATAGACCTATACTCAGACACCACACAAGCTGCAGCATTAAACTCACTGCCAATCAGCTTTCTAACTATCTATAAATAAACCATCAATTATCAGACTTATGAATTTGGTTGCCAAAGTATATGTAGAGAAGGAGCTTCCCAGCAAATCCAGTGGACAATAGGAGCAGAAGGCTATGGTGTGACTGCATAAGAGGATACTGTATGTATGCCAACAGAAGAGGAAATGTAAACTAACTGCACTCACACGACTGACACGCAAGTGATAGAGCAGCAGACGGCCCATTGTTTTATATGCTGGGTTGCAATATAAGGCAGTAATTCTCGCAAATTGGACAATCCTAGGTTTCATGGTGTAAATTAAAACTTCTCCTGTGCCCCAATTCTTAACTCTCACAACTCCAGTTCGACACAAAAATGGAAGAAAAACTGGGATCTTTTTAAACACTATTGTTAGATGATGATCTCAAATTCCAATGACGCTATAAGCCTTTTGTGTTCGGGGACCAATGCTGCAAAATGGTCCACGCTCACTGGGTGCAAGGGATGGCATCCTCTCTCCTGTCAATCATAGCGATGCTAACCAATCATGGTCATTCATGTATGTGGAAGAGGGCAGACAGCACTTATGTCTGAATGTGTTACGCAACCCTGTGATGCACCATGAGCAACAGATTGTAAAAAGATGACTGGCTGCCAGAGGATGTATGTGCTGTTGTATAATTGGGGCTTGTGGATGGGACATAGTCAGGATTAAATTTGGAGTAATTTGGGGGTATTATAAAATTCAGAAGTCACAATTACTAATCCCTTTGCACTCCTTCTCTCGCCTTCTCTCGCTTTCTCCCCTTCACTCACTCTCGCTCCCTTTCTATTATTCTCTTTCTCCCTCTCTTTCGCCCTTTCCTTTGTAGTTGTTGCTGTATTGGGAGAAATTAGTGTGACTGCACCAGATGTCAGAGTAAGAGTGCAGCACTACCCCCCCCCCCCTCTGTCTTTCCCTCCTTCTCTCCCTCCTCTCATTTGTATCTGTTGCTGTATTAGGAGAAATGAGTGCTGTGACTGCACCAGATGTCAAAGTAACAGCTGTTGAGAAACAGGTAAAGACAAAGACAGGAATGGAGACACAAACGCAGGAGCAAGAAAGCCAACTGTATACAAAATCCTGTCCACACTGCTAGGGAACTCCAAATAAAAACTCGCACTGGTAACACAAGATGGTGCAGATTGTTCGGGGTTGAACTCAGCCGAGATGCTTCTCTTTCACTTTTTCTTTCTCTTTTTCCCCTAGTCATGTTTTACTTGGTAAAGATTGGGAAAGTATAGACAAATACACACACGGAATACTGAATAAGATACCAATGTTTCACTTGCACAAATGTGCAAGATCATGCATGAGATCACTGCAAAATGAAAAATGAGTTTACTGTGTGTGTGTGTGTGTGTGTGTGTTTATCTGTGCCCATGGAAATCCCAAGCTCTGTCGTAAATGTCAACTAGGTTTGTGGTGTGACTCACACACCCCTGAGCTACTGCTTACATTGCAAAGCAGCAGAAATCACATAGCAACTAGGAGCTTGATTATGCCAGGAATGTGTTGATCGCTTTCTCACCCCAACATGCAGGCTTTCAACAGAGGCTTCGGGCAGTGTTGCTCAGGGGGGAAAAAGCTGCCTTTGATTAAAAACTTGACAGAAATCCTTGATAAGTGGCTGAGGATAATGATAAAAGCGTTGTGGAGGAGGAATGGAGGAGTGTTGGAAGCCTCACGTTCTCGGAATTGATGCGTGAAACTTGTTCACATATGTCTTCAGGAAGAGAGAGTTTTCTCAAGTATTTCGTCATATTCTTCATTCACAACAAACAGGTTTTTTTACACAATTTACAACAAATCGAAGTTGTTAAACCTAGAGGTTTGAAGTTTAAAGTCTAATGTACTTATTCAACTGTACGTACATTACTGAGACAGACAATTGCTGCATCCCAAATTACCCTACCGTCTAGTGTAAGAATTATAGAAGGGTAGTATCGTCTTAAAAGGAACACTTCAATGTTTTGTTTTGTTTTTTGCTAAAACAAGATTAAATTAAATAAACAAAGACAAATAAATAACAACTCCATATTACCACAAATAAATATTAAAACTAATCTACACAACAATCTACCATCCAAGAAAGACAGGATTCCACTAATGTATCAAGCAGAGAACACATCCCGATGACCCTGAAGTCAATCACTTCCCACTACACTCGGGAAACTAGTCTGAGACTCTGGAGGAAAAGGGACTATGAGCTGCTCTTCCTCTTCACTCTGCCTAAAATCCGATTCTCAGCTGTCAGAGATATGGACTTGAAACACTCTGATCAGAAACTGGAGCAAAGAAGAATAGCACAAGGAGGGGAGGGGGAAAAAAATCCTCTTCTTGAGAATAAACACAGTGCTCTGGCACTGCGATTGTGATCGTGCATGCGGCGATAAACATGAATCGCTGAAGTCGGGAAGAGATGGAAGAAATCGGAATGCTGGCCAGTAAATTTCCAGTCTTGCTTGAAGTATTTCGTCACGCGATGCTGCGTAAGTGATCACGCAGCAAGGACAATAGCTGCAATGGGATGTTAGTAATCTGAGAAGCCTGAACCTGAAGATCACTCATCGTTAACTAAATCTCTCCCTGTGAGCATGGGAAACTTGCATTCTGGCTCTTTCCACCATCAGGGTTTCTTAAACCAGTCTTTTGTTTAAAAAAAAAGAAAAATTCCAACTGCCTCAATATTACTTTCATTTTGAAATAGTCTCTCGCGTGACCAACCCATGACAAACACAAATTTATCCACAGTTAATAATCCACATAAAAAATATACAGTTTCATTTAATAGTGGCTGAGCGCTGCTGACGTACGGTACAATTCAGTTAAGCAATGTGGGAATTTAACAAATTAATATTTACTCATGAACTCGTGCATTTTCAAAGCTTCACCTTTCCAGACATTAAAGGAATACGAGTGCTCCCAAACTCCCCCAACACCCCATGACAGTCTGCTAGCAGTCAGTTTGACAGAATGAAAACTAAAACGTATCGCTGTACTGAAAAAATCACACAAAATCCAGTCTCCATGCCGACCCTATGTTAGCCGAGGTAACAAAAGAGCTAACAACCAACTAGCTAATGTTAGAAACAATGTACCTTAGAGGTTAGTTCTGTGAGGCTAGTTGATTGATGACCTACAGATTTAATGCAAAAAAAATTCAGAAAAACTTTGTATAAAAATAAATATATATGATGTGCTTTGGAGAAACATTTGGCAGAATTCAACAACTGCCCTTAGACTTCCATTATGAGCGAGTTAGCACTAAACAAATTTTCTGTTTGTCAGTGTAGGAAATTCTGAGATAATCTTGTTTGTGATAGTTGTACGTAAGCTACACGTTCAGTGGACACAGTATGGGATAAAAAAAATCCCAGAGTAATCCTTTAAACTCAGTGTAGAGGAAAGGGTTAACCAAGAGTCGACTCCACAATCGCAACTCAACATACCGAGACTTGGCCCGTGGAACACTTTGTCAATTTGACCTGTGAACCTTGACCTCTGTGAAACCTGTGACTGAACAAAAGTAGCACGTAAAAAAGCCAGCAAGAGGAGGAAGAGATCTGTCTGGCTTTTGCTTGCAGGCTTGGAGCTGCACTCCTTCACACTACCTTTGTGCTCAAGAACAAGATGGTTTCCTTGCAAGGAGACTCAAAAGTGGTGCTCAGATTGAAACAGAAGAGAAAAATCACACAACTTCTGCCTTCTCCTCCGTCTCTCTCCTCCCATTCCCCCAGGACTACGTTTAACCTACTTCTCTTTGGTACTGTCTTCCAGACTCAGATTCCCGGGCTTTATTAATGCTTCCCTTTCTTTATGCAGAATAATAACAGTCCTATATTACAGAGAAAGAAAGACAGAGAGGGAAGAAAAGAAACGTGGCAGCCTGCGAAACACCACGGCAGAGTTCAGAATTCGCAAGTTGCTTATCTTCAGAAGAATTCCAGCTGTTTCGATTTAAGTCTCGCAGACATCTTTAAACGGTTTACGTTTAACGTGACTCAAATGTTATGTGGGTCATTTAAACTGTTCTGCCTCTAGGATTTGTTTAAAGTGACTTTTTAAAGAGATAACTTCTCTTGGATGGCTGATGCTGTTTAGAGAATTTGGTGTTTGGGTCAAAATGTTAGCCACAGTGCTTGATTCACAATTTCCATCTAAATGGGAGACGTTCAGTAATTCAGAAAAGCCTGACGTCTGTCTTACAGCTGTTAGTGATGTCCTGAGATGGGATGAATCATTGAGCATAAGGATGCGTGACATGACGTTTATACTGTTGATATTCTAATATCCATCACAATAAGCTTAATTATTGCACCTTAAATATATTTTAAATTGACTAGAAGCAGCTGACAAGATGCTTAAACTTTACATTTAATCTGTAAAATGTTCTGAAAAAGTTTTACCATTTTGTAAATCTTATTTCATAATTTTTTTCATTCATCTTAATAATAAGTGTAGTTTTTAATTAATTAATACATTGTAATACACAATATACACAGTGAATTAAACCCATTACATCCTGCATAACTGTTCAGCCAGAACTTGTAGCTAGCAAGTTAAAGACAGTAAATAATTCGATAACACACTATGTCACTACCAGCCCACATGTTCTTCTGTTCTTTCTAACGAAGTGTTTCAGAAATGAAAAGTCCTAATGCTCACTGAACGTCTGCGAAGTTCCTGATACCGCTTTCATTATAACGGATCAACAGTTTGTTCCCTTAACAATCCCTCAGGTTCCATGTCTTCATGCTTATAAATAGAAAACTCATTTCACATACTAATACAATGCAAAGTGCAAAATCCTCTGTTCTAAAAGGAACAAGTTATGTCACAGTCCACAGTGGTGCTTAATATGAATGGGTTTTTTTTGGTTGGTTTTTTTATCCACATAAATGTTTCTTAAGTACTGAGATCAAACCCATTTCTGTGCTCCGAGATGCCCCACGTGCTTGCTCATTCAATTTGAAGGCATTATCTTCAACCACTAACATTCTGTACAAGGTTTGTCCCAACAGAGGGAACAGCATTTCACACTGAAAGCCAACAGTGTCCTGACTCAAGTTAAACAAAATGTCCCCTTACAGAAAGCTTCACCAAAAACAACAACACCCTGTTTCCCATTGTTCTGTATTACTTAACAAAACCTGATTACTGTTGGTCTCAGGCTACATCCACAGGAACGAGTTGTTACCATAGAAACAATACTGTATTAGTAAGTGAATCCATATAAACCTGGGATTAACCTTTCAGTCAGCGTTATTCCATAGCTGTACTGAAACAGAAATATAATCAACATCTGACCAATCTGACTGGAGAATCCAAATGCGCTGTTGTAAATGTAAGGAATAACACAACCTTCTGTGAGGCTATAAGAAGATAAATCACAGTCGGGGGGGATACAATACGACACCATGCAAAGCCGAGTGCCGCTACCCCTGAGGGCTTTATTTTCACATTACTGCAGTTTGGCGTATGTTACTCGAATTATATATATTATTTTTATTTTTATATTATTATATATATATATATATTTATATATATATATATATATATATATATATATATATATATATTATTATATATATATATATATATTAATTTGCCAACAAATACAATCGTATTAGTTATATAATTTTACTGATTTATAGCCGGATGTAATGTTGTGGTGTGCTTGGCACAAGTTAGTTCTCTCAACAGCCTCAAACATGTAGCTAACTTAGCTACATAGCTAGTAACCTATTTATAAGCTAGTATGGAGACTTTCATACAGATGACAGTTTTCAGTCAGATTTTAATGAATTCTGTCAGTAGCCAAACTTCATCATAAAATACATCATAAAACAAGTTTTCATTCATCCTGGTTATCTAGCTAGTTAGTTAGCTTAACACTGATGCTGTGGCTGAAATGTTCCCGGATGTTCCAATGTCTTTTTTTTTTTTTTAATGAAATCACAAAATTCCCCATACAGAACTACAGAGACCGTTTTATGGTATTCTAGTAAATTAAATCGGTGTTGAAGAGAATAGACCCTGGGTTTCTTACAAGTTATTGTAGTTATCTCCTTTCTATAACAGCAGGTACAGAAAACTAAAGGCTACATAGTTCCACGAATAAGATGCTAATAATAACTTGCCCTTTTATATTGATAAATAAACCCTTGATCCACATCTTACATAAAAATACACATAAGTGTGTCTGTGTGAGGGAGAGAGAGAGAGAGAGAGAGAGAGGGAGAGAGGGAGAGAGAGAGAGAGAGAGAGAGAGAGAGAGAGAGAGAGGGAGAACACGTGACAAGATATTTTCAGTAAGCGTCTGCCAGGATTATAGGCTTTGCTCAAACCAAACTCACTGGAAAAAAAGTGGGGTGGAATATATAAACTTGAGTCTTGGAGAACAACAAAAACAAAACAAAACGAATAAAAAAAAAAAAAAAGGGAAAAATCACTTCCCGGGGCTAATTGCTATTCCAGAGAGGTCAAATTCCTAAACCCATGGCAGATGTGTGATTGCTTGTATGTAGTGCGTATTTCTTTTTGTTTAAAGGGATACGCCGGTGTTTTGCCATCCTCTTCTCGATCCACCATCTCTAGTTTATGTGCGATTAGCGAGAATAAGAACAATTACTGAATGAATGAACAAACTGGTGGCAGTAAATTCACTTCAGTCTAGGGGCAGTTGTTGTAATCTGTCAAAATTCTGCCATGGCATAAAGTGACACCACTCAGAAGTTGATTATTGTCTAGTTACAGCACACCCTGAATTGTTTATTCCTCTTACACCATAGTGATTTGCTACAAATTACATTCTTTAACCTAATTTTATATATATATATATATATATATATATATATATATATATATATATATATATATATATTATTATTATATTATTATATTATATATATATGCTGAATTATGATACATACAAACAACAACAACTCTGCCTACAGAATGTATGATTTTAAATGCAAGAGGAAAGCTAGTTGCATCACCCACTGGGAAAAAAAAATATTACTATGGCAACCAGTAGTATAACGCCTACTGACGACTTAAATAGCTTAAAGAAACCATGGAATAGCATGTTTGACATGGAAAAGACATGAAATATCTTAACTAATAACTTAGGATGCACCAGAAATTTTGCTTAACTGTGCTACATGGATGAACTGGAAGATTATAGATATGTTCCACAGACAACAGATGTTTTACATCAACGTCAGAATTCACCACACGGTAAAAGTGAACTTGGAGTAAAAACAGGCTTTCTGCTTTTCGCTCTGTGGTGAAATTAGTTCTGAAGGAATACAAACGAAGGAATATCCCTTTAATGGAACCATCCAGAAACCCCCATATTCTTCTCATGTGTGTAGATCAAGCGTTTGAGTGTGGATGAAGAGAGAGAAGCAGAAAATTGGATGTAAGTATGAAGCAGACACACCTAAACTACAGTCCAGAAACACAGCAGGGTCATGCCTACTCAAATCCTAATCTAATGTCTGCCTATGTAGATAAATTAGAAACCTTCTGTGTTAATCGTTCAAAAGAATGCTGTGATTTTGTTTTGAGAAGTGTGCAGTCTTGTATCGGCGATAGATTAGAGTGAGAAAGTTACACACAACACAGAGCGATGAAACAGAGCGCGTGCATAACAGACGAAAAATGTTTCACACGTGTGAATGTTTGCAATGCACACGTTAAAGAAACATTTGCTGAAGTGAAAAATGGGCTTTTTCCATTCTTTTTAATCAGCAGATAATAACTGGCGGTGTGTGGTACGGTCAGTGTAATGTGGGCTCGTGATGTTTGTAAGACAGAGATAAGGGAAGCCTAGAGGCTTTTCACAACACCGCGGGGCCAAATCAGCAAAACGCTAAGGGCAGATAAGGCGTGAGTGTGAGTGCGTGTGTAGATTTATAAACCTTTAAATCTCAGTGCCAAATGCTCAGCCCTGTTCTAGTTTTATGGTGCTGGGTTGCACATGAACTACCTTCTACTCTCATACTGCTCTAACAAAGATTCTCTCTCTCTCACACTCACTGATGCAAAAAATGAAAGACATTAGCTAGCTACTGATCTGGGAAAAGGAAAAAGAATTACAGTGCAAAGTAGACAGAGACATGCACAGGAGACAGAGAGAGAAAGAGAGAGAGAGAATCAGAAAAGAGAAGAGACAGACAAAGAGAAGCAGACAAAAACACAGAGAGAGAGAGAGAGAGAGAGAGAGAGAGAGAGAGAGAGAGAGAGAGAGAGAATGACAATTGATTTATATAGCACGGATAATTTCAACTTCCGTCGACCAATGTGCTTTCCAGCGAGAGAGAAAGAGAGAGAGAGAGAATCAGCATCAGAAAAGAGATGAGACAGACAGACAGAGAGAGAACCAGACAAAAACAGAGAGAGGGAGAGCAAGCATCAGAAAAGAAGAGGCAGAAAAAGAGAACCAGACAAAAACAGAGAACAAAGAGAAAGAAAGAGAGAAAGGGGGGTATATTGTCGGCTATATTGTCACCACTGATTAAATGAGTAGCTCTAATTTAAATCCTAATCTCAAGATGCTGCTTTTTTGCCACTAGATTTCTTGTGGTTTTCCATCATCATGGTGCAGTGTTGTAGCTGATCCCACACTATAAGCAGATGCACCCTGGTCTGTGATCTTTATCCGTTCTGATCACATAACAGGACACATAATAAAGTACATGCAGGACCCCATGCAGCTGAGTGAAGGAGATTAACCTAAATCATAAATATGATTAATTTTAGCACTGGTTGCACTGTTGCCCTTTTGGAACATTCATAATGTGTGCTGAATGTTTGCTTTGGGTGTGTATAGGTGTGTACAGTTGTGTGTGTGTGCATGTGTGTACTGAACTGATACTGGGTGTTCTGCCATTGATCAGGACTGAGTGAGTAACCATGCACAAATATTCCAGAAAGATAAAATAATGTATTAGGCTTTTATGTATGCATGATTGTGTGTGTGTGTGCGTGTGAGACAGACATCCACGCACACGTACAGACACACATACACAGACACACAGGGTTTCCTTGACAACCCCAGCCACTAAACACATCCCCATATTGCACATAACCCGCTAGTTTAAATTTCTTCTGAAATTCAAAGCTATCATTTATCACTCCAGTTAAGGCCAAACACCTCCTGCCAGACCAGCTCGACTAAAACAAATTTATTTCTTTATTTTTAAAAAGAGACATTTTTAAATGATGCTCCTTGTATGGTGTATACACAATGCCCAGTTCACACTGTTACTGTTTGTGTCACACTGTACAGTTATTGTTAGATTGGCAATCAGCAGATTGACTGCTTGCTTGCAGTTGCAGAAGCAGCCTCATGAGAACCTGCTGGTACGTCATTAACATCAATAAGTACAACACGCCTTAAAGACATGTCAAAGCACATTAAACTGTGGTGAACAAGCTCCTCAAAATCCTCCTCATTCAGCCCCTCTTGTGCTTGGAAGTGTCTAAGGAATAAAACCTGTCAGGACTTGTTCAGTGATCAATGATATTGTGGGGAGAAGCGAGATCGCTTAGTGTTTGTTTATCTTACACTGCAGTTCCACTTTTCTCTCTATTAACGAGCTACACGACACACATTTATATTTTAGGTGTTTGGTGTTCTGTTCGTGAGACAGCCAGTTCCTGTTCTCGCTCAGTTTTTAACAGCGGTAGACAGTTTTTACCTCAGCATCCTTTCCCTTTTCCTGTCATATGAAGGTAATCAGACAAAAACAACGCAGCATGTCGTGTTACTGAGAAACCGACAAGCACAAAGTCCTGTGTCATAAGACTTGGTTGATTCAGCAGCGCAGTCTTACTCTTGGCATGTATGAAGAATTCTTTGCTTGTCATTTTGTTTATTTTGGTTGTGTGAAGACAACAGACCAAAGGCGTTCTTTATTTGCATTCATGGCAACAAAATGTCCACAGTAGTGAGGTGGCTGCTTGTTGTGTTGTTCTAGTCGAATGAAGGGATTTTTACTGCAATTTAGATGAGGTTTCTTTCTAGATGAAAAGTAATAAAAATGGAACCGCCAATCTAACAATGTGCAATGACACAAACAGGATGAAATATTACAGTTCTGCCGGTATTTTGCAATTTTGGTGACAACAAAAAGTCTGACGATCTCCACAACATTTAAAGGAGCTTGTAAAATTTTTTTCAAATGATTTCTCTTTTTCCCCAAAACAAGCAAGGAACATGCGATTCCTTAAGGCCTTCTTAGATTCATGTGCATCCAGAATAAGTACATCTATCATCAAGTAATAACATGTGTGTCTTCACTGTTAGGAGTTTGAAAGAGAAATCCAACGACTTGCCATCTTGGTCTAATTCATGTGGTTTTCTGCAAAAACACCACAAAAACCTTGCAAGCTGCATCGCACATTTTGAAAGTGCTGCAGCAAAATCAAGCTTACTTTGGATGCGACAATCACAAAAAACTACTGGAGGAACTGATATTTATACCAATCAAAGGTTAGTGCAATAAAGTAGTGTTCACCTGATCGTCAGGAGTTCATGAGTTTGAATCTGTGAAACAACACACAAGCCCAGACTAAAAAAGACAGGGATCTGTGAGCTTGTGTATGAGGAAGAGGGCAGACTACGGTTTTCCTGGTATGTTGCACGCTTCCCTACGATATAGCATGTGCTATGTCGTAGGGAAGAAGTAAGTAGAAGTTAGGTTTGAAACTCAAATCAATCACTCGCATCCTTTTTGTTTGAGTTGTTTCATGTTTACTGACATTAACAACAAATTTCAGTTAATTTATGCAAGATTTTAACAACCCCTCTTCTTGATGCTGGCTTGATATGGAAAGTACATTAAAAAATAAATTGATACATCAGCGTCCTTGAACCAATAAACTGCAACCCAAACAACCACCCTGCCGTCCTTCCAGCAGTTCCACCTGGCTCCCAGTCACGGTCACTCTGGATGAAATCTGAAGCGGATACTTCGTCTTCATCTCAAGTGCCGAGCTCCTCTTTCACCACGTCAACTCATGCGTGTCGTCGCTGTTAAACAAAAAGGAGCTCGGCTTTTGTTAAATCGGCCACCTCGTGAGCCCAAGCCACCAAGATAAAGAGGGAGGGAATTAGAAATATGAGCGAAAAGAACTGGGGAGGGAGGGTAAGAGAGAAAGAGATGGAACATTGTGGCTTAGGGGGGACAAAAAGCCCTCTGTGTGTAGTATCACTCGAGTCTCTATGCGTTTCTCTTTCTCTCTTGGGCAGCTTCTGTGCTTTCTCTCCAGACTGCCTTTATCTTCGCTTCTTTTAGGTTTGTAGCTCTAAAGCAACATGCATTCGGGCTGCTCCGCATACGCCACCCTCTCCTGCCATCTCTCCGTCTCTCCATCTCTTTTGAAGGAATGGTAATGAGTTCGGGACATAACCCCTACATGCCTGGGCTCAGGAGACAGACGAAGCATTGTGCAGGATGAATGCAGAGGGGCATTGCAGTGCAACAAGTACACAAACGTTCCTGGCACTGCCAGGGAATCAGCGCTACCACGCATTGCCATGTGCCCAAAAATACCATCTGTACACCCACACACAGAGACAAAACCCCATTTAAGACAAGACTCACATAATAGACATATTCTGGGGCTCAATATATGAATATGCATGTTCTCCTAAAGTGACCCGCAATGGTAAAATTACCCATTGTTGGACACATGCAGCTGAACGGTATACAAAACTAATTTCCAGTGAGAAGCATTCATATTCTCAAAAGTTAAGCCCGTTAATACCCCACGATAAACTGCTAGTCTAGAATCGGATTGATTCAAAAACATTGTAATCACCCAAAAAGCCTAAATGTGCCTCCTCTTGCTACAGTGTGAAGAAACGATGACACGGAGTAGGTAATGTGTTTTTTTTTTTAATCGTGGATTGTTGAAAAGCTTGTTAAAAGATAATAACAGACTAAATCGTCACAGTCTGGCAGTTCACCTGCTCAATCACTCCAGATTCATTTCAACACTCTGTGATAATGGAAACAGCTACATTTAGGCTACAAAAATAACACAATGTATTGTTAGTGTACTTGTGAGGCAGCACTTTGGTTAAGCATTTTAAGAGGTGCGCCGATTAACATAAGAATAAAGAGCTATTAAAAAAAACTGAAAGATCCGAAGGTCTCTGACTAATAGAGATCAGAAGAGACTGTCTCACTCATTGTAATCAGAAGACTGACAAATCTCACTAACAGAGATTATATGTTGCAGCGTCTAACAGAGAAGATCAAAATACACAGATGATAGAAACCTGAAGATCCAGAAAACCCAGGGTGAGGTCTGAAAATCTAGACATTTCACTAATAGAGAGGATCCTAAAAAAATCCTGATACCTCTCACGCAAACATTGGTCGAAAAAAATCCTGAGATCACTAATAAATCAGCTCAAATGATCAGAAGATTCAGACATCTTCAAGAAATTAGAAGGTCCAGATTTCTCACGAAGTGGTACAACTCTAGATCAATTCAGATGCAGATCTCTCAATCTACAATCACAAAATCTCTCTAATATCCATGTGTCATATTAGAAGATCCACATGGCTATCTCTAGTAGTGAAGGATTATCTTTAAGACGATGAAAATGTCCCGGTGTCTTTAGAAAATGCATAATCAAACTCTCATGTCTAAAATGGAACAAATAACCAACATTTGTCTGACTGTATATTTACAAGCACACCATCCAGTGTCACCCATATAAGTATGATGTTCCCCTTTGAGTCTGGTTCCTCTCAAGGTTCTTCAAGGGAGTTTTCCTCCCCACAGTCACCTGAGTCACCTCAGACTTGCTCTTTGGGGATAAATACAAACACATTTATCTAATATTAATCTTGAATTTTTTGTATTATATTAATCTTTAAATTATTCTTCATAAAACATTTCTTTTATGTTTATGTTCTGTAAAGCTGCTTTGAGACGTCAATTGTCATTGCCATACAGATAAACTTGTATTGAATTAAAATAATCAAAACCTTATCTCTAGTGACTAGCTCTGAAATGTCTAGATCAAGAAAACCCCTCGAGACAGATATGTAGCAGAGAAGGGTCCAAGGTGCATTATGGCAGTGTTGTAGCCTAGTGGTTACTGATCAGAAGGTCATGAGTTCGAATCCCAGGTCGACCATGCTGCCACATCTGGGCCCCTGCCCAAGGCTCTTAACCGTCAATTGCTCAGTTGTATAAACCGAAAGAAATCATAAGTCACTCTGGATAAGCATGTCTGCTAAATGCCATAAATGTAAATCTCCTTGGAATGTTTGGTGTTTCTCCTACCTAGATGAAGAGATGACAAAGTCTCCTCCATCCAAAAGCCGGATTTTGCAGAAGAGCATCCCGTTGATGAACGGCACAGCCGTCAGCTCTTCTAGAGTGAAATGGACCTGGAACTTGAACTTCTTCTTCTTCATTAAAAACGCCATTTAAACGTGTTTGTAAACTGGGGGTTTGACTGTAAATAAAGAGGTAGGTGATGGACGGCTTGGTTAATCTGGAGCCTGGAAGTCCTCCTTCTTGTGGACTAGAACTCGGTTCAACATCTCCAACAACAAATCCCAAAGTTCTGGACAGACAACAATCAAATCAATACTATTAATAAACACATCCCAAAGCTTATAAACTCCAGTAAACAAACATTTCAGCTAACAACTTACCTGAACGTTAATACAAGGACAGTCTGTGCTGCTTGTTTCTCTTTTAACACAGTCCAAGGTCTAAAAACTCTCTGGAACAAAAACAACACGACTTATTATCAATATTCAGACAAACACAAGAAGTCTTAAAACCGTAACACAGTCTTTTACAAATGTGCAAGAAATAAAAACGTTCAACAAACAAACAAACCGGAGAAAAGAAAATAACCGTCGTCCGTAACAACAAAAAACCAAACAAACGTTTTAATGGAGAAACAAACACGACGTTTTGACTAATTTCTATCCAAACAAGTCCAGAAATAAACTCTAAACAAAACACTAAGCTTTCTTTTAAAGTGTTATACACAAATAAACACGGTAAGCAGAGAGAATACCTGACTCCCTGCTTGCACACACGGATTGTAAGACGACAAAGCAGCGCTACTCAAGTTCAATCTCTGGCTAGGTTTGATATCGCACTGCGTACTTCCGTACTAAAGAGTGCGCAAGGTCGTTTATGGCGGTTTGTTTGTTTACGCATACTAACTAGGATGCTAGTATGCGTTTTTTTAAACGTAGAGCCGAAACAAGCCCCGCCTCCAAGGTGACGAGTCGACGTCTTTTGAATAGTAAATTTGCATACAACTGTTCCGAATCACAGTTATATTCAAACGACTCCTCGGTGTTGATTTGGGCTGAAAACTCGACCAAACTGCGTGACAAGTTGGGAAAATGTTCAGCCGGGTTTAATTTATAAACAAGCCATGATATAAATAACGACCAGATCATGATGGCGCTTTTATTCAAATAAGATTTGAGAATCGGAATCGAAATCGGAATCAGAATCGGAATCAAACGTCATAATCTTTCCAGCACACAGAAACAACACAGACAACAAAAAATAAGCTTACTTTTTTTCCACACATATTTAAATACAAATAGATAATAATTAAAAAGAAAAAAAACAATAATAAACTGAAAAATAAATTAATTGTATGTACCGTTGTGCTATAGATGCCAGAATAGAATAAAACAGAATAGAATAGAATAGAATAGAATAGAATAGAATAGAATAGAATAGAATAGAATAGAATGAGGTGCAGGGACTCTTAATCCATAATTGAAAAAATATATAATAAAACGGTTCTATTGTGGTTACATATTTAATCCCTAATATTATATATATATATATATATATATATATATATATATATATATTTATATATTCAAATAACACATAATAGTGTTATTTGAATATTACAACATATGTTTCATATGTTTTTGGTTAATATTGCGTGTAAGAACTTAAAAGTGAGCATCTACCGCCATCTGCTGGCCAAAGACAGTAATAATAATAATAATAATCATCATCATCATCTAAATATTGGTTATTTAATATTTTAATACATAAATACTGTTTAAGACAAGATTCTGTTCTTCTGTGGTTTTTACATATTGTGTAACAACATTATTTAAGAAAATTACATTATTATTACATTATTATTAGTACATTTTCCAACATTTTCCAAAATAAATTTGCTATTTTTTATGCTTATTCCCAATTTTTTTATGCTTATTCCCCAATTTTTTATATACTTATACCCAAAAAATTTATTTTTTTATGCTTATTCCCAATTTTTTTTATGCTTAATCCCAATTTTTTTATGCTTAATCCCAATTTTGTTATGCTTAATGGCATTTTTTATGCTTATTACAAAAATGTTTTTTTATGCTTAATCCCACAATTTTTTTATAATTATACCCCAATTTTTTATGCTTATTCCCAAAAATATTTGTATTTTTTATGCTTATTCTCCCAAAAATTTTTTAGTTTTTATACTTAGTCACAAAAAATGTCATTTTTCTATGCTTATACACAAAAAAATATTCTTTATGCTTATTTCCACCCCAAAAAATGCTTATACACAATTTTTAAAAAAATATTTTATGCTTAAAAAAGAAAAAAAAATATTTTTTATGCTTATACACAAAAAAATGTTTTTTATGCTTAATCCCATAATTTTTTTATACTTATTCCCCAAATGTTTTTATGCTTATTCCCAAAAATATTTGTATTTTTTATGCTTATTCTCAAAAAAAAATTATTTTTTTATACTTAGTCCCCAAAAAATGTCATTTTCTATGCTTATACACAAAAAAAATATTTTTATGCTTATTCCCCAAAAATCTTTTTTTATGCTTATTCCCCAAATGTTTTAAAAATAGTTATGCTTATTCTCCCAAAAATGTTTTTTATACTTACTCCCAAAAATTTTTTATTTTTTATACTTAATCACAAAAAATTTCATTTCTTATGCTTATACACCAAAAAAAATATTTATCTTTATTCCCCAAAAATATTTTTCTAATGTTTATTTCCCAAATATATATTCCCAAAAAAAAATAAATACATTGTTTTTTATGCTCAATCCTAAAAAAAAATTTATGCTTATTACGGGAATTTATGGAAATTTGCGGGAATTTACAGGAATTTATGGGAATTATTTGGAAATATAGGTAAATGTATATAAAATATATACAAACATAAATAAACATTTTGTTTTGTCATAAGCAGACATGCCTGCAAGGTAATACAAATTTTAAAAATTACATCTTGACTGATTTAATTGTAAGTAAAACTTTAACTGATTCATTCATTGAGTAAAACAAAAACATAATAAACATTATTATGCTTGTAATAAACTTAATAATTGTAATAAACATATTTCCCTATGATTGCTGTAAAATGAAAGCATCCCCCACCCTTGCCCTTCTAAAAAAAAAAGTCCCAATCAAAATGTAAAATGAAGCATTTTTACTCAAGCTTATTAGGTTTCTGCTTCTGTGGTAGTCAAGGCCTGGAAAATGGAGGTGAATCCCTCCCTTAAGGCCAGGTCAGAAACAATCATCTTGGCAGATGTCTGGGGCATCTTGCTGACATCTCTGACTATTTTCCTCTCCAGAGTTCTTGAAATCTTGTGCTTACGACCACACCCAGGTTTGTTTCTTACAGAATTTGTCTCCTTGTACTTGGCAATGATGCAACGTACAGCGGTTTTAGACACAGTGAAACACTTGGAAATGGCAGTATAGCCTTCCCCGTTATCATGAGCCTCCATTAGCTTCTTTCTGAGCTCAAGACTGATTTCCTTTGTCATCCTGTGTTTGGCATGGTGAGTAAAAGTAGTCTCGCCCAATAATGTGATCAAGTGCCCTGCTCCTTGGAGTCCTTTTATGCTGATTGAATGCCCAGGTGTTGTTAGGAAGCCAATTGACTGCAGAGGTGTATTTTGAAAGCTGACTGATTAATTAAGGTGTGTTTTGAAAGCGAAAATTCACATGGGGCTAATATTTTTGACCACCCCATTTTCACTATATTTGATATAAAGCAAGCCTAAAAATTTATTTAATATTCCAAAATGTACCAAAAGCTACTAAATAGCACCGGTGAATGTTTGATTATATCAAGTTTTATCAATGCTGAAAACATTGGAACGATCTTTAGGAAAATGTTCCAAAATTCCTGGGGGGCTAATAATTTTGGCCTTAACTGTATATGGAAGATTTTTTTATTTGAGGGGGGAGTGAGTGTGTGGGGGAGGGTCATAAAATTATCTGTGCATGTGTTAACACTCCTAATTTGTAAGGCATTAATATGTGTTTAATAAGTACTAATAAATAACCAATATTCTATTAATATTCATGCTAATAAGCAACTAGTTAAATGACCCTAAAATAAAGTGTTACTGTGCATGTAATGGAAGAATGCAAGCACATGCAGGGGGGTTGGCCTCAATGGCCCTCCAGTAAGCAGTGTGCTGTGTGCAAGTGACCGAGGAATGCAGGGTACAAATTCAACTTAATGCATTAAATCTTGTTGTTTTAAACAAAATTATGCTGCAAGAATTTTTTTTAACTATATTTAACTTCCTTCTTATAGGCAACTCTGCATTTTTTTTTTTCAAATTCCGCTTATGTCCATATATTCCCGCTAATTCCCATGGAAAGTTTCCAGCCTTGAAAATTCTCGGAATTTTGCAGCCCTAAGCAGCATAAGCATAATCTTTTCGGACAACATGTTTTTTTTTTCAGTATTATTATTTCTACTGTCTAATCAGGAATGACCACCAGACAAGGACTAGATTATCTATGCAATGGCGGTGACACTTTTATTCCAGCTCCTACATTACTGTAATGTGCACTATATATATATAATATGGCACTGTTTGTATTTTGTCTATAATTGATTCGATCTCTTTTTAAATTAATATTTCAGATCCAGTTTATCATCCGCCGCCGGCACGTGCCACGGTACATTATTCTTTTGAAACGGAAGCTGCCAGCAAATTCGCTTGCGTGACTAACCGGTGGACAGGGATGAATTTGATTGGGTGATAAACCCATCCATCACACCCGTTTTAAGCAACCCGCCCTTCCCACTCCCACCCCGCTTTACCGGCATTTTGCCTCAGCTGTCAATTCAAACCGGATTATTCGGCGGCGTTCACTCAAGTCGGATGATTATATTCGGATTTATTACTGACTATATATAACAAGCAAAGGTGCTTTTGTTGAGGGCAATATTTCAAACATATCGGGGTAAAAACCTATCATTTTAGCGGCTAACTTCTGTTAGCATTTACCTCAGCACTCTGAGCCTCCGTTGTAACCGTTGTAGCATTTGAGCGGCTAACTCTGTTAGCATTAACATTCACCTCTTCACTTGGAGCCTCTCTTTCAAACGGATTTCTGAATATATCACTTTTAAACCAAGATTTTTGGTTTCTCTTGGAACTCAAGGGGTAAAAATCGGACGTGCGTTTGGTTATATACCGACCTTTATATTTATTGACCTTCTCACAGACAGATATTTGTGAATATTATCTGTTCATCCCAGCAGAGAGCTGAATAGATAGCTAACCGGTTAGCTATAGCACAGAGAAATTAAAGACTTTCAGGACTGTTAAAAGTTTTAGGGGGAAAAAACTTTGTGGAACTTTACTCCTCCTCACAGTAAACTGTACAAACTCGTACAGGTTGTTGGTTCATTTTGATCTCCTTTCGCATGATGCACCAGCAGGGCTCACTTGTGTCGCCTATTCTGGGCGGTGTGCTGTGTCAATGCCGCTCGGAGGAGTATCGCCTTTCTGACCCAGGCGGCGGGGTTAGTGGTGTTGATGTTGGGGTTAGTCCTCTGACCAAAGACGAGCCACATGTCTGCGAGCAGGAGCATCGCCTCAAGGTCCTTTTCCAGATCCTGGACGTGAACCGAGACGGAGGAATCTGTGTGAATGACCTGACTATCGGCCTGAAGAAACTCGGGCTCCATCGCACCGAGCATGAGCTTAGAGTGAGTATAATGACGTGTAAAAACGTCTCATTAAATCACAAGCTGCCTCCTAGAAGTTTCTCAGAAAGAGCAACCAAAAAGCTCATATAGTCTTTTGAACACTAAGAAGAATAAGGGTTCAGTGGATAGCTCTTTTTTTTTAGTCTCATAACATGTTTTCTACTTCCAAATAAAACCTTTAAAGTTACACCCAAAGTCAAAGCCAAAGATGTGACCTATATACATTTGGACATTTTAATGACCCATAAAAAAGGTTTTTCCATCTCCATGATACTAGCAGGAAGGATGTAAAGGTTATGCAAGAGATATTTGGAGAGTTAATAGCCTCATTAGAGTTACAATTTCATGGTATGACAACCTAGTCTAAAAATATCACAGTTTCATGGTATCACAGTTCATAGCAAGGATATTTATCGAAAAATACTTTCCCAGAAGCTTTTTTACATTTTCAGTATTTATCGGCGTGTCGTTTTTGTTGTTATAAGCAGGACAGAGAGACTGGGCCTGAGGAAAGATGTTGCATTGAGCCACAAATAAACACACACACAAAAATATCAAATTAGTTTGCAGAACTGCTCAGCCAAAAATAGATTTTATGTAGTTCTCAGTGTTCTGTGCTTTTGATAGCCTTCATGCATGGTAAAGTTACTGACATGCTACGAGTGGCATCAGAGGTAAGGCTTTAACACAGCTGAAGAGTTTTCAGTACAGAACAGGAGGTTGCTTTGGTATGATTTAAAAACAAAAGGGATCGAGGAATTTGAACAGGTTGATAATGCATTTTAATCAGATGGGGTAATCGTCCGATCATACGCACTATTAACCTTGACACCATAACAGCCCTATTCTACATGAAACATTTCAGGGTAACTGACAGAAGAACTCTTTTCTAAGGAGTATGCACTTAATGGCCACTTTACATACTCCAGCTACCTTGCACCTTCACTCATTACCAATTCTAGCATGTAGGTGTGTTTTTACTGACTGTAGGCCATCTGTTGCTTTGCACAGTTAGTTGACCATCAGTCACAGTTAATCCACAGTTAGTGGATAGGGACCTTCATAAAACCACAGCTGAGCAGATATTGTTTCTGTAGTAGCCAGACGTACAGTAGGTCAGTAACCCTGGTACATCATGTGTGAACGGATTTGACAAACCCAAACTAGTCCACTGAGATTTTATGCCACAGCCATGTGTAATTACACAGTACAACTTAGGTTCTAAGTCTTCAACCATTACCTCAAATAATGGCAGCAATGGGTTCTTATTCCGAATGTTTGTATTAATGCATTACTAAATGTAGCATAATTCACAGAGAACAATATATCAACCGACTCTTTTATGTAACTGGACGTAGCCTAGTAGATTATGATATTTGGAAGTTAGATCCATTGGTGTAGAGAAACACTGGAGCTGACCACTCAGACTGAATTTCATTCGGTTGGTTGCAGTATCCATTTTCCAAGAGCTTAGAGCCATAAATAAACAAAATACGACAAAAATATAGCACGAGGAACTGAATTCAGTCCTCTGGGGGCATTTATTTTAAATAGTCTATGAGTTTGGGGTTGTTATGGAGTGTTGCATAAATAACAGTAGAAAAAATAGTCCATTTATTTTAGCAAACATTGAACGTATTGTCACATGCATGAGCGGTGTATCAAATCAAATTTTATTTGTCACATACACATACATACAGGGTACGATATACAGTGAAATGCTTTATGCAACTGTCCGGTATAAGAATAAAAAGTATAAAAAAAAGCAAGAAATAAAATAAGAATAAAATAATAAGTATAAACTGTATAAAAAAACTATATAAAAATATGAAAAAAATAGATGAGGAAATAATGTATATACATAAATATACATATACATAAATGTGTATGGTATTTGAAGATTGTCCTTAAAGTGACCAGGTGCAGTATGGTGTGTAAATAGTGTATAAAGTGGCACTGTGCCGTGCATGTCCAGAGTTAAAGTGTCCATAGGATGTCCAGGTGTGTAAATAGTATGTGGAGGTCCAGGTATGGTGTGTAAATAGTATGTGCAGTGTATAAAGTGTATAAAGTGGCACTGTGCTCTGCAAGTCCAGAGTTAAAGTGACAGTGACAGTCCAGAATTAAAGTGTCATTGCAAAAGAAGGGGGGGTACAGAGAACAGTGGGGATGGAGAGAGAGGTCCAATGTTAGATCCTGGGTGTCTTTTGGTTTAAACTCTGAATGGCCTGTGGGAAGAAGCTTCTCCTCATCCTCTCTGTGTTTGCTTTCAGGTATGATGGCTCACAATGTAATTAATATTATGTCTATTAATTAATGTGCTTGTTCTAATACGTTTTTGTTACCAACAAATTGTTTACATATTGATTGGGACATCATATTTTATGGCTAACAATAGCAGATTAAAATAATGATACTTAAGAATGAAAAACCTGTAGATGTACTGGTAAGGATTTCTGTAAGATGTTAAAAATGTGCCAGCACTTTATATTAAGCTTCATTACAGAATAATTCTCTTGTTTTCATTTGTAAAAGCTTATGATGCACAGCATTTAAACTGTCTCTGTTGCATGGGTTCCAGCTACAGTGTTTGGGAATTAGGGTATTCACTGTTGATTGTGTGTTCAGCTGCCAGTGATGACAAAAGGACTTTGCAGCTTTTAAAGCACAACCTGTGAAGCTTCTGTGTCATAAAATGCTTCTGTAGATCAAGCTGGATAAGAAGCTTCTACCCATCATTTCAAATAGATGGTTTAATCAGAGCGGTACGTTTTCATGTTAATATTTTGCTTCATTAGTTCTGGGGAACGTTGGATGAGCGACGATCGACATACCAACTAGCAAAGGAACGTGCCTAAGTTGAAGGAATCATTTCTTGATGCTCAATTATGGTGGGACATTACTCAGGAATGTTATCGTAGTTATCGGCACAAACATCCACCATCGTAAATGGAATTGCAAAACACGTGATCAAAATATTTAATGATTCTGCATCAGGATTCAGAGCTAAGTGAATTATAACAAGAACACTGAGTACGGCAGAACACATGCCCAGTGGGACTCAATCCAGACACAATGTTCCAAGTAAACTTGTTCAGCATGTTCTAGCTTAGTTTACTGAAAGTGAGAATGATCAAGGGTGCAGTATTGTCACTGAAATTAAAGCAGTGGATGTCATGGTTAACTCCATTCTGAGATTACATCCCAGTCTCAGGATTAGGTTTTTGGTCATGCTGTCTGTACAAACAGAGCACATCAATTACACTGGTCACGTACAACAGGGAAGATAATGTAGCCCAATTTGTGTAACAAAAGGAGAATCTCGGTCAGCATTCACAGCTTTTATTTCAGGTCAGTTATACTAAACTTATCCGCCCTTTACCACTCAGTTTAATTTGGTATTGTGCTCCGACTGGAAAAAGGTTGTATGTGTTTACACTCTATATCTCAAGGGAAGAAAACAGCTTGCACAGCTCAACTCTAGTCTCATTAGCTAGCATTGGTATAGAGTCTGGTACAGTTTGTGAATAACCTCAGCAAAGATATTGCTTACTTTCACGAGGGCTTTTTGATTGACAGGGCAGATGACCAAGCACAAACATCACACGTTATCTTGTTTGCTCACCACACTCCACTCATTATTTTAATCAAGGTATTGTGTAATCTTTAGTGACTATAGCATGTTTGGAAGCTTGTTTACCCTCTGAAAACCACCTGAGAGCCAATTAGATTGGAACCTTCAACATTCTGAAGCTTGGGGCCAGAAAAGTGTACATAAGCTCCCAGAAGCTTCATGTGAGTAGAGATATCAGCTCCAGCCTAACCATCCATCCATCCTACCATCAATGTATTTATTTTAAACAGGGTCACAAAGATCCTGGAGCCTAATCAGGGATCAGGACACACAAACACCCTCCCATTCACACAGTCGTTCATACTACGGACAATTAGAGAAGCCAGTCAGTCTACAATGCATGTCTTTGGACAGGGGGAGGACACAGGAGCCTACATACAATAATCTCAAGCATTTTAATACTTATTTGATAGATTTTTGCATTCTTTGATGAACTACCTACAAAAATCTTCTAATCAGCAATTCATTAATTTTAGCACACTAACTTTAAACAGCTGTTTACCCAAAAAATGTGCCTCAAGTGACGTGAAGGAGGCAAAGAGAGAATTTGCCTTTTCATTTGCAAACGCTGATGTTTGAGAACTAACGTCACGTGCTTAACCAGATGCTTTGCAAATAAAATGTTTTTGAATCGCATTCCCTGAACTGGGTTTGCAAATTTTCTTCCAGCCACAGCTGCCTGCCGAAGCTATGACTCAGGTTCACTCTGGAAAGATTAAAGTAGCAGAATGGTGTAATCTGAAGCCATCAGCTTACTTATTGATGTTTAGGTAGAAAGGGCAGATTTAACTAATACATGTGTAGATTAAAATAAACATTACATAGATAAAATAGCTACATTTTGGTATAACAAAAGGAAGTTTAGTTGAAAGTCAGCAGGTTTCCGTATTTTAAATGAAAGAAATTCCAAAATGAGCATCTGCACATCCATGACACATTCCTGACATTTTTATTAATGATATCAAGTTCTTTCAGTTGTAATACTGAGCCTAACTGAATGGGATTCAGCCAAACCTTCGCTGAACTTTTGTCCTTCCTCTTCAGTAGTATTCATTGTGTGTGTAGGTGTGTGTTTGTGTCTTTGACCCCGGATCTTTGCCCTCAGTTATCTTTTAATCTGACTTTTTAGCTTCTTGTTAATGTATCGCTAGATTACAGGCAGTAAGACGTTCTATACAAGACCCAATAATACCCGTCCAGTATTTGTCCAGTACACACAGAGTGATGTAAGATGCTCCTTAATGATCAATTGACCACAGGACATGTTGTGATCCTCTATTGGGAAAGTGTGAGGCATTACAGAAAAGTCATTCTGCTTAACAGACTTTATTGACAGAATTAAGCAGGCTGTTTTTGTTACTGTGTCTTTAAGACTAATGTATGTAACTTGGTTCCCACCTGATTGGATTCTCACCACAAATTAGATGGCCCAAAAATGTATAGTGTAAAATTAGTCACAACACAAACCCCATCTGAAAGGCTAAAGGAAACTCTGAGAGACAATTAATGTGTCTGTAGGTTCAACACCATTAAAGCAACCAGGTGAATGATACAGTAGTCCTGTCATTATTCTGTCGCTGTAATGTGTCTGTCTGTGTTTTCCCCTTGTTTCTGTCTGCCGTCTCTCCCTGGTATTAATTGTTTTGCTCCGCCCACTCATTGCTCACCATGGACACTAATCACATTCCATCTCTTCCCCAGGTGTCTTGTCTTTGTCTCTAATCGTCTCTGCTTTGTTATTGGCTCCTGTCCACTATATCTACTCTGTCTGTTCACTTCCCTGGTGTTGGTCGTTGTAGGTGTTTGGTTCATGTTGTTCTCTGTTCCGTGTCCTGATCTGTTTTGCCTGCCTGTATGTTTGTTTCTTGTTTTTGTCCAGTAAAGTCCTATCTGCATTTGGATCCTCTCTTGCCTTTTGTTTCACCGTGTCACATCGTGACAGAACGACCAACCCCAGGGAAGTGAACAGACAGAGTAGATATAGTGGACAGGAGCCAATAACAAAGCAGAGACGATTAGAGACAAAGACAAGACACCTGGAGAAGAGATGGAATGTGATTAGTGTCCATGGTGAGCAATGAGTGGGCGGAGCAAAACAATTAATACCAGGGAGAGACGGCAGACAGAAACAAGGGGAAAACACAGACAGACACATTACAGTCGCCAACATATGTGACGTGTTTTTGCTGAGAACCTGGAGGGAAAAAACAACAGTTGATAATCACTGCTGTATTTAGTTTCATAATGTCATGGTCGTTGTTCAGTGTACACGTAAAGAGACAATGAAACGCTGTTGCATTTTTTTCTTTGTATATATCCACTTATAAGGAATTTTCTTCTGTATTCAACCTTCTGAACAGTTACCCAGAAATTTGAAAGTTGCCTTTAAGTTCTCAGAAAGTTGCCTGAACTGTTGAGCCACCACTACCTAAGAAACACACTTATAATAATATGGAAAGTATAATAATAATATGGGCATTAAATGCTGTCAGAATGTGACCAGTGACACCATAAAGCACACTTCCTCTTGGAAGATTATTACATTGGCTGTGGGATGCATCATGTAAGGTGTTTAAAGCCAATTTCATAAGCTCTTACCTATTATATTACCTTACGAACATCCTACTGTAAATAATAATAATAAAAAGTACCCTATCAGCATCTGTAATTCTGCAGGACCCATAATAGAGCCTCATTAAAAATCCAACCTGTGTTTCCCAACTCATTATTATGTAACAAAGCTGCTGTGAGGAAGCAATCATATTTACTGCACTGAATTTTATTGCATGGCTCAGTCATCCGTCCATATGGTACACCAACACCTTTACTCCTGGTTGATGAGAATAGTCCAATTATTTGCTTTGTCTCTGCTGCACTGGATTGCGTCTGCCAGATAATCATGAAAATCAGAGAAGGCATCTAATCACGACTATTGTTTTGGACATACTGTACTGACAGAGCCTGATTCTCAGAAAATACCAAGCACACACGGATTACACGCTTACTTAGAAATTACACCACCGGTAGCGTGTCCCAATTCACACTGCTTCTGTTATTCAGGGATTTGGTCTTGATTAGGATCTTAGCAGCTTGACTCACCTTTGTTTCACCACAGTCTGGTAAAGAGCATTTAGAAACAAACAGTAATCTTTTTTCTTTCTTCTCTCCAATTGTCAATTCCCACTCCACCAGCCAGCTCTCCCCATCGCATAGCTAACACATGCTTTCTCTAAGACACGTGAAGCAAGCCAAGAGCATCTTTTCTACCTGCTACTCATGTTGCATCTCCTCTTCTTCATCCATGAGTTTCCTTCCTGGTGCATGGACAGTTTTGCTTCCTAGACTCCCAGCCAGTGATGGCTGTGGCACAGATGGGACACAAAGTCATAATTTCCCAGTAACAGGGTGAATAACTTCAATATTTTCAGAGGAATGAGTGACCGTGACACTATCTTATTTGTGTTTTATGCTGGTTGGTATGTCAGGTCATGCTAGTGTACTTATCCCCTGTTTGTTATACGAATGCATGTTTGTTTTCAGACTTTACTAATTCGCACAAGTAAAAACAAAATGGACTTTGTTTCATTGAATTCAGATGAATTCCTCCTAATTTATTTGAATTTCATGCCATTGTATTGGTTTAAGTTGCTCAGTCAGAGTTTTTACTTTAACTTTTTTTTGTTTTGCATTCATTTTTATTACTGGTTGTGCAGTGTTTGAAGCTCTTTGGAGTTAGTCACAAGTCTCTAAAGAGTTAGTGTTGATTTTATTAGGTACAACAGGAGACTATCAGTCGCCCGAGGCAGAAAAGGTGTGAGATGAACCATAAAACCATAGCCCAGTATTTAGTCATGCTGAACATGTTTGGGTTTGGTCAGAAGGGAGCATTTGTGCACTTGACTGAAATGCTTTCTCAGTGACTCCATGCTTTTTTCTTCTTCTTCTTCTTCTTCTTGGAAACGGAAGAGGCTTAACTGGAAGTCTATGCTATGTGGAGTGATAACCAGTAGATGGCGCCCTTGTCCACTGAGATTTTGTATAGAACGTTGTAGTGTCATGTTTAACCTTATTATCCTGGTTTTTACCTTTCAGTATTTAACTTAATGCTCAAAGCTTTCTATATTATCTAAATAAAAACACAGTAGGCAGTGGTGGCTCAACTGGTTAAGGCTCTGAGTTGTTGATCGGAGGATCGGGGTTCAAGGCACAGCACTGCCAATCTGCCACTGCTGGGCCCTTTAGTAAGGCCCTCAACCCTCAAGGCGCTCTATCATAGCTGCCCCTGCACTCTGGCCACAACCTTCTCAGCTGGGGTATGTGAAGAAAAGAATTCCACTGTGCTTGTAATTTATATGTGGCGATAATAAAGGCTTCTATTCTATTCTATTCTATTCTATTCTATAATTAAGAATCCTGAAAAAAGTCTCTCACGCCTGGATATGGTCCACTGAAGTGACTCAGCCAAGGTGCAATTATTACAGAAGAATCTGTGTAAGTGAAGAAAAGGAGTCTGAATGTAGAATAGTGTGAAGAGTTAAACATACTTGGACTTAACGTCTGATGTTATGTTCGTGTGAATCTGCATTGAGTAACAGATGTTTAAGTACAATCTTATAATCTAGAGGCAAATGGTGGACATGCATTATTGCATTCTTTGGCTATTTTCATTTCCTATGATAATGAAGGAATACTTTTGATGCTAACTAAACTAAAACCAAGAGGTGTTGGGTGTGCAAAGATGGTGCAAACTGATCATTACTCTGTTGAGTACCAATTACTCTGCTGCTGAGTACGGTATGTGCTCAAGTGTTAACACACTTGAGCACAATCTCTCTAAATTGTAATGTAGGGAATGCAAGGGAAGAGTGATGAGCTCATTTATTAATAATAATATATATTATTATATATATTTTATAGTATTGTGTGTGTCTATATATTTGTATATTAATAATAACATATATTATTATATGTATTATATAGTGTATAGTTATATATGTAGTATATTGTCTGTATGTGTGTGTGTGTGTATGTGTTTGTGTGTGTGTGAATGTCTTCAGTCCAATCTCCTCCTGCATGCTTTATTGCCTGGGGTTTCCATGGAGATCCTGACAATGACAGAGTGACTAAGGGGAAACAGGGAAAAAAGTGTCAGCACATTTCCACACCGCTGAATGGTCTGATCCATCGATTGATCTATTAGTCATCAGTCTGCAAGCTTCTTACTGGTTCTGTAGGCACTTTCAAGGCTGGACTTGGCAGTGTGCTTGATTCTGATAGGCTGCAGGAAGGCTGCAGTGAGCTTGCAGCTTTTGTACAGCCTTTTTTTTTTTAATTCCAACCTCCATCACTTTTTGCCGGCTGTGGAGGTGGATAGCGTGGGACTGACCAAGACCAGCAGCTGCAAAGAGACGGAGAGAGAAAGAGAAAAGCTTGACTTGCAGATTGTTATTCATCGCTCGTTCACAGACAGTGTGAAGAATCTTTTTTGTCGTTTCAGTGACCACATAACTTATTGTTCAGCTGGTGCCAGATTCCACATTTTTTTTACCGGTGGGCTTTTTTTTTATTGATTAAGATACAACAGATGCTTTTGTGGCAATGAATTAAAAAAGTAAAGAGCTGGTGGCTTCTTGGAGCTTCTCCTGGAGATGTATCTGTGCATATATTTGTGATTGCTGAGGAAGCTGCAGTCTCCTGGTGTCCTCAGCTGCCCTCATCGTTCTGACCCGCTCTCGCTTACCCGAGCATTTGTGAATTTGCGAGTGCGTAGAAGATAAAGATAGACAGATAAACACAGAATCAGATTTTCTGCCATACAATTCCCGAAAGTTGGATACCACACGTGTCTGTTTCTTACACCAACACGTCCACAGCAGGAAATCCGGTTATCTTATTAAAGATGCTGCCAGAAATGTGGTCGTCCATTCGCCAGTGGTTTTTAGGATCGTCGCCAGCTGAGAAAAAGAATGAGCAAAATGTTGAAAATCTCATGCAAAAGGAACACAGCATGCTGGAAGATTCAGGTGGGGAAAAGCAGGAGAATGGCCCCATGCCAGCAAAGAAAACCACAGTGCTGATACTAATGGCACCACCTAAGGAACTTCAGCAGGTATTGCCATCTCAATCACAATTGAGAATTGGGACCTGGAATTTAGATAAATTCATTTTTATTAATTACTGATTTTATATGCCTGCTTCTAAGCACGTGTAGTTGTAGGTTTAATGAGACTAATTAACGTAAACCATGATTGTTTAGCTTTAAATTTACAGAAGTGCTTTATAGTCTTCGTTGATTTCACATCTTCATGCTAGTTCACTAGGTCTGAGTCTAAGAATAGCATTGAGTTAAAAACTCTATATTTCATTTACACATACAAATTGAATAGGGATTGTTGTGAAGCCCAGACATTTCCTATTAATGGTGTTCATTTAATGAATACTAAATATTAAAATACATTCAAAGAAAACAAGCCCAAACAAATCTATGAAATGAGCTTTGCCATGCCAGAAGAAGTGCTTCCAAAAGAAAAAAAAAGTATGGAATATACGTTATCCATATTCCATATTGTGTTGTCAGAACAAATGAATTGGGTTCATTTTCAAATGTGCATGAGCACAGTGACGGAAAAACATCTATCAACGTTGCTTCTAAAAACAATTGTATTCCTTCCTATTCCATTATTAACTAATCTGAGGCACAGCGTCAACATCAAATTTGATACTAGTTTTTATTATAGTTTATTAAGGTGGCCTTTCTCGTCTGCAGAATGCCAGCATGTACTAGGACAGAATGACATGTTTCAAATTCCAGCTTGGCAGAGTTTAGCCACTCAGACTTTTCACATAAGATGATGAGGATAAATAGAGTGCTGTTGAGGGCAAGAGGCCCCTAAAAATGGCTCCATTGTGCTGTTGACTAAGAAAATGGGTTTCATCGTCGACGTTAAATTTTTAATTAGTAAATACGCACTTTAAGCACTTTTTTTTTAATTACAGGTGTTTTTTTTTTAAACACTTTTATGGAGAAAATCAGTGAAAAAATCCAAGAAACATAAGAACGTGTTTAAAGGCAAGAGGATTTAACGTCGACATTTATATTACATACTCGAATACTATGATAACGAAGAAACATCTGCGAAACCCAACTGCCATGAAATGTCTTCTTGTTTTCATCGTTTTGAAACAAGGTGTAAATTTCACACCACTGTGTAAGTTAGGAGAAGACGAACAGACGAAGGCTACAATAATCACTGTAATCAGATTTAAAGGGAATAATCTCATTTTCATACCTACTACATGTTAAGTAACAGTTCACTCTCTCAGCACTGAACACAGATACAGGCACTGGACACTTATTTTACAAGTGGATCCTGTGAAGTTGGACATGACTTTCCCCTCAAAAGTGTGTGAAATTAATTTCAGTAATAAATTCTTGGCATTAAAATAATTTCTAAATCTCACTTTTACACTAAACAGTTATAGAAAGTCTTGCTTTACTTCATCATGTGGATCAGTTCTGAAAAAAAGTGTGTTTCTGAAGCTTACGTTTCTCAGCCTGTTTTCTGTCAACATCCGTTTATCACCATAAATATTACACGCTCATTCCTTGTTTTCAATTAGCCTCTGAATGGCTTGGATAAAAATAGGACAGGCCTCAGTGTGACATTATTACATCACAGAAAAGAGGTTTCAAATATCTTCATTCATATTCAGGTAACAAAAGATACACGAGAATGTTATTAATGATGGGCTGTGAAGACGGTAACTGTATTCTGTTCTTTCGGCCATTGCGGTCCATGTAGAAATCACATCAAGCTTTATAAATATATAATGTTTATGGTGACGTGTCGTATGAGGTGATACAAGAAAGGTCGACTTGCTGCTTAGCGGCTTAAATTACACTAAGACCTATGTGAAAATTTCAGGTGAGGAGGGTGTTTTGAGTGTGCGAATGTTTCTGTGAACCTAAAGGACACCTCTACGAACATGACGGGGCTAATCGGTCTAGTGTGACGTGCTGGAGCGATCTTGAATTATGTGTGTGTTGGGGTGGCGTATATGGCCCATTGCATTATTATTGCTTGTATTTTATTTTTACTACACAAACTAAAACTAACATTATTATATGTGGCAAAATATTCTGGTTGGATTTTAAATGCTAATTAAAACTATCATTAAAAGGATATTATATAACACTTAGTTTCAGTCCAAATTAATGTTGGGACTTCACTGGACATCAGAATGACTGTGATTAGCTCCAGCTCTCAGTCTGCAGCTTTAACTCAAAGCTGTGCTAATATTCAGTATAACCTTGTTTGTGCCGTGATGCTGAAATAGCTTTACCAGCGGGCCGTGTGGTGGCGCAGAAGATATCGTCACAGCCGTGTAGCTCCACGGTCCTGGGTTCACAAAATTACGTCAGTGGGTTTATTGGCTATGTCAAATTGCCCAATTGCCCAAATGCACTTTTCATAAGGGTCAATGGACTTTGTTTATACGATTGACACTGGATCCATTGTAACCAAGATAAAGAGATTACCGAGCATGAATGAATATTAATAGTAACACATCTTATATAATATATATGTATTTATATATATATGTATATATATATATATATATATATATATATATATATATATATACATATATATATGTGTGTGTGTGTGTGTATTTTTATATATATATGTATTTTTATATATATATGTATGTATGTATATATATGTATATTTATTTACATATATAATATAACTTTAATACATTCCTTTATTTATCAACACAAATATATTTTTTGTTTGTTTTGGTTTTTCTTTTTGTACAGAACAAGTTGTCCATATATGAACTTGACACATTCTTTCACGCAAACGTGTCTTTTCAGTATGAAACGTAGCACGTGGTGCGGTGCCCTGAAATCATAGGCGGGTTTACGCAGCCAATCCCATGGCAGAGTTTCTGAACACGTCATTGGAAGGCGGGGTTTTTCACGTCACGTTAAATACGTCAGACCGCGAGCCGGCTTTCTCACGCGCAGCACCGCCGGGCGGTTTCGAACTTGTATTTATTACATCTATATATTTAAACGGTTATTTATTTATCTTTTTTTTTTTTTTTTTTACTGAGAATGCTGTGCCTTTGTTTGTACGTTCCTGTCGCTAATTCGCTCCCGACTGAGTGTGAATATTTCGAGTCGAACAGTTTACCGGCTGAGTTAAATCCTCTGTTCAAGCTGAGTTTAGTTCTTCCGTCTCAGGAGCTGAACACATACCGGGACTGGAGACAGGTGTGTGTTACACTCTTCTTTCTTTTCACACCTAAATTGTGTTACACTCTTCTTTCTTTTCACACCGAAATTGTGTTACACTCTTCTTTCTTGTCACACCGAAATTGTGTTACACTCTTCTTTCTTTTCACACCGAAACTAGACTCTGTTCCATTCATTCCCATAGGCGATGATGGCATTTAGGATAATCCAGATTACCTGTGTTTAGTCTATTTAGGATCATCCAGATTATGTGTGTTTAGTCTATTTAGGATCATCCAGATTGCCTGTGTTTAGTCTATTTAGGATCATCCAGATTGCCTGTGTTTAGTCTATTTAGGATCATCCAGATTGCCTGTGTTTAGTCTATTTAGGATCATCCAGATTGCCTGTGTTTAGTCTATTTAGGATCATCCAGATTACCTGTGTTTAGTCTATTTAGGATCATCCAGATTACCTGTGTTTACTCATGCGCATCTTTCAGATCTATTCTTGCACTAAATAAGATTATGGTGGTGTCAGATATTTGACATCATTTGGATCAGCAGCAAGAGGTTTATGCTATGAAAGTTTGAGATTATTAGTATTGTAATCCTTGTCAAATTTTTCCTCATTTCCTCATGTTGCAACATATGAGTACATTAAACAAAAAACAAGAAGGGAGTAAGGATAAACTGGTAAAAATAAGACATGTGACGTTAAAGTGACTCAGATACTGGTGTTAAGTTGCTAGGGATTACATGAACATGTAAATTTGACACTGTGAATAGGAGTAAACCCAGTTTGCATATTATTTAAGGACCCGATTTGTAAAATAATTTTTAAAAAATTATATAAATTATATCTAAATTCCATCAAATGATAGTACTGGAGTACTGTAGTACATCTATCTAATCACTCCTGCTTGTTGTAATGCTGTGTAAATGTTTAAGATGTACGCAAGACTAGAGCAATTACACAACCATCTTCTGTCAAGCGGCTTCATAGATCGATAGTTTGCTCGGGTAGCACTTTTAATTGTTATATAGCTGTCTGCACTTTAATCTGGATGCTACCTTGACCTATTTGTCGGTGTGTTAAAGCATTGTCGACCTTGCACTCGATGCGTCTCATTAACGTGGCCAGGTATCTAGTATGAAACAGGTACTCAGCTCTAGTCTTGTTGATGTATTCAAGGAGCTTTGCTAGAACTATATAACAGGTGATCTACAGTTTTCTCCTATTTTCTGTGTAGTAGTTTTATTTAGATTGTCCAATAATATCACATTGGACACCTTGGTCATTTAATGGTGCACTTATTTAGGTCTAGGTAGTGTTTTAATGATTGTAATATCTCAGTTAATATATTAAATACTGATACAATTAAGACTCAGAGAATTGGTCACCTTTTTTTATTTATTTTTTATTTTTATTTTTTTATTATTTTTTATTATATATATACAATGAGTGGTGGCAAGAATGATACCCTTTAATGCAGTCAAGTTGTGTGTTCAGTGCATATAATTACACTGACTCAGTTCTCACATCTGTTGTTATTAATGCAGACCTGCAAACCTTAATTCTTTTTTTATGTTGAAGCTCTCAAATGTTCATCGAAAAAGAGATTTCCACCAATAAATGTGGCAAATGTGTCAGGATGACAATGGAAACTCCTCCCAAATTTGTCAGAATATTCTTCATTTTTACATTTACACCAACCACTGCTCATTATTCCTCTTCAAGGTCACCTGTATGTAAAGGTTAATACTTCCAGGAAGACTATTACAGCTGAGTGCCTTGGGCTCTTAGAAGTCATCAGTTTGTTAATTGCACGTTTCATGAGCCACTTGGGACATGTTGTGAACCTCAGCTGATTGCCGGTGCTGATGTAGAAGGAATCTGTTGTATAACCCAAAGCTAACAACAAAATAAAGAAAATTAAGGATCGATATGAGCAGTGTTTGAGTTCTGCCAGTTTACTTTGAGCTTTATAAGTGATGGCTCAACAATTATCGTGGAAGCATTATACTATATGTCCATATTAAATAGTTGAGCTTTTAAAATAGTTTTGGTCATGTTGCTATTTTGAAAGATTAAATCATTAGTTAAAATGATGGTTTAAATTCTATGGCATATTTGGAATAATGGCATATTCCCAGTTGGATCTGAATAAATATGTATAAAAGTGTAATGATGTCATTCACTCTGCGGAACACGAAGTTAAAAATTAATCCTCCATCTCCGTTCCTGTTTATCGTACAATCTGTTTATACTCAACTATTCAAACCAGTAATCCCTGAAGCACTCGGCTCCTGAAAGCCTGTGTCTTTTCCGCTAAATGAACTTTGGATTGCACTGGGTACAAACAGTGCTAATGGCTGATAGTGTGCAGGCCTTTCAAAGCAGCATTGGCCAAACAAAGCCCATATGGCAGCAGCTCTCCAAAATCCATCATCTCTGTGACTTTCATAAACTTGTGTCTTACACTGGATGTTTTTCTCACCTTTGTTCCATCTGCCTTATTTTGCACATGTTATTTCAGAAAATTGTGAAAGCTGGTGATAAGGACCTGGATGGCCAGTTGGACTTTGAGGAGTTTGTCCATTATTTGAGGGACCACGAAAAGAAGCTACGACTCGTCTTTAAAAGTCTGGACAAGAAGAATGATGGTAAGGGTTGAATTGGCTTTGAGATTCTGCTGCATTTACACCATATTGTGTCAGAACCTTTTAATCCACCTAAGGGCAATGGAGATGATCAAAGCTCTCCGTGTTTTTAGGTCGCATCGATTCACAGGAGATCATGCAGTCACTCCGAGACCTGGGGGTCCACATCTCAGAGCAACAGGCTGAGAAAATCCTCAAGAGGTTCGTTCAATACCTCCTAAGCAGGGTTTTAGCCCTGTACGAAGTCACTAAATGTCAAAACCTTTAGTAACTAATATCAGTAATAAAGTATACATATATGGTAGGGTCACCTGATAAAACAGGAAATGTATATGTATATGCATCGTTAAGACGGTCATCTCTGTACGTCTACGGGTGTGTTTGGTGCATCTGTCTGTCTCTTTCATCTATCTGCATCCACGTTTCTCTCTGTCTCACTCCTCACACACGGTCTTTCTGCCCCTCCTCTTTTCCGTATCTTCTCAGAATTAGGAGTGGCCATATGTTTGCTCCCATAATGTAGTAAGTAATCTGTCCTCTGTCTCTGCTTCTCTGCCTGGCTTACTTCATCTTTTACTTCAACTCTGTTCTGTTTGTTTCTTTGAGCTTTCTTTTTCTTTAATTCGATGCTGACATGAGGATAAAGTAAGAGATTAATGCTAAATAATCAATTTTGGGATGCTTTTGAATGAAGCACAAGAAAAATAGTTTTTGGATCAAAGCTCGGAAAAGGGTTTTGAATTTCAGAGTTAGGTGCATGATCAGTAACTTGTTTTCCATCCACATGGCTGTGATCAAGATTAATTGTTAAAGTTTTGAAAGGTGGTGCAGATTCTGCAAAGTGTCTGCAATTGACTTGGAAGCCATAACAGGAAGTGGATGTTTAGTTTTGATCTTTCCTTCTTTCTTTTTTTTTTTTCAGCATGGACAAGAATGGGACAATGACCATTGACTGGAATGAATGGCGGGACTACCACCTGCTTCACCCTGCAGAGAACATCCCTGAGATCATCCTGTACTGGAAACATTCAACAGTAAGCTAACTTTAGGTTTTTCCTTCCACTGAAGATGAGAAATGGGAAACTTTGTTGTCTTGGTATTCTAGGCTATGACGTTCTTGCACATTTTCTACATTATTCCCTAAAGAAAGCAGTACATATTTCGATCTTTAAGTTGACACTTGACCTTAATGATATGTACAGCTGATGGAAGGTGTGCTTTTACTTAAACATAGACTCAGACACCGTGTGCCCAGTCATTCACAGCTGTTGAGCTTCAGTTAGGTTGAAATACACCGTCACACAGGATTACAATGTTCAGACATTATCCGGTTAGAACCAACAACATGGTCATTGCATTTTGACCTTCGATGTCTAATGAGCATGCATTCATTGAGGATTTACTTCAATCCAAACAAGAAGTTGCCATGCAACAAGAGAGTTTATACAACCCTCAAGAATCAGTATGAATTTTATTTTAAACTGAGTGATAACAGTAACTTTTTAAATGTCCTTTAGTGGCGATTCAGCCGAATTCTGGTGGTGCTGCACGTCAATACCGTGACATCTGCCACTGATAAAGCAGGCATGTCTTTATCACTGAGAAACAGACCCTATGCCCTGGTTCTCATTCGGTTGTCTAGAATCTTTAAGCAAGGTACAACACATGACCGGGTGTGCTGTTTAATATTAATTTCTAGTTGCACTTTACGCTGTAACATGGCAGCGAAACAACTTGAGTCAAAGAAGCTATGAACATTTGTTGTCTCACTGCACTTTACAAAGAAACCGCAAAGTGTCCCAAAGACTTTCCTATGTTGGAAAATTTACTGACCTATTCATAGTGTCCTCGGGAGACTTCTGGCACAAATGTCTCCTAACCGAATGCTTCACCTTATCAACAGTTATGATTTTAAATAACACTTGTATTCAAGTGCCTGTCATACAAGTCCCAGCGTATGAGCATGAGCTTCTGTTCTTGAATCGTAATGTAGAATTCGACGTAATATAGTGGAACAGTGTCATCTTCCTTCTAAATGTAGCCATTTCCGTTGCAGCAACGTAACGCAGTGGACAACTTTTTTTTTTAATAATTTTTCTGCTTACTTTTTCTTGTAGATATTTGATGTAGGAGAGAGTTTGATGGTGCCCGATGAGTTCACGGCAGAGGAGAAGAAAACGGGGATGTGGTGGCGTCACCTAGTGGCTGGAGGCGGCGCTGGCGCCGTGTCGCGCACCTGTACAGCTCCCCTGGATCGACTCAAAGTTCTCATGCAGGTAAAAACCTTCACTAAGCTCCTGGCAGAACTACTAATCAGATTAAAGAAGCTCACCAAGGCCATTTTGACTTGTGTTGCATAACACAGCCTAAGAAAACCTGCCTTCTTAGACGAAGAGACGTGCTTTGGTATTCAAATATGAATACGCAAATAACATCATCTCTAAAACTACACACGCTTCCATTTTTAAACATCACACACTTGTACGTGAATTTTCTTGAAAATGAAAGGGGGGAAAAACATTTTAGTTTTATATTAATAAATAATATGGATAACTGTCAATATTACTGTATAATATAGTTTCAGAAGTTGTATTATAGTTGGATGTGTGTGTGTGTGTGTGTGTGTGTGTGTGTGTGTGTGATATATATAGATTCATAAAATATTTTTTTGCTGATGGGGTCCATGGATTGATTATTATATACATTTGAAGTTTAAAAAAAAAAAAAGAAGCCTTTGGTTTTAAGAAAACATACTTGCAAACCTGTGTTTAACTTCACTCAACATTACACGATGACGTGGATTTCTAAACCAAGATGTAGAACGTAATTATGGCGTGTAGAAGGGATCGCTTTATGGGTATGTGGCTAAATGGGGGAAAGGTGAGCAAGTTTGCATGCTGTTACAAGACAGAACAAAGGTTAGAATGGCCAGGTCTGGTTAGTGAGACAACACTGAGTCATTTACAAACAAACAATTATAAAATGCCTTTTGGAATCCTGCTTAACGGTGAAAGCTGGACTTAACTGGATTATTCCAGTGAAAGCTGGAAGATATCAGTGACCTTATCATGTACTCTTATTTTGAATTTTTTTTTTTTTTTTTTGAGGGGTACAAAGGTAGTGATGGTGCACATAGCTTGAAAGTAACACACTACTATCTAATGTCTAAAGGAGGATTTTTTAATTAAATTTTTTTAAATAATGCAGAATTCTATGTTTAATTGCATGATTATGAATTTGTGTAGCTCATTTTGCTCCCTATCTAACATTTTTAGGTGCACTCCTCTCGCATGAACACCATGTGCATTGCTAGTGGTTTCTCTCAGATGATCCGTGAAGGTGGTGTCCGGTCACTGTGGAGAGGCAACGGCATCAACGTCCTCAAGATCGCGCCCGAATCCGCCATCAAGTTCATGGCCTACGAGCAGGTACGGGTCTCATAACCACTTGCATGTGATCAGATTATAGTTAAGCAGGAAACGCAAACAGCAAAGGTAATCCGGTGCTGATCGCTTAGTGATTTTCATCTGCTGTATTTGCTCTGATCCTATCAGATAAAGCGGCTGATTGGCAGCAATCAGGAGACACTGGGCATTCTGGAGAGGCTGGTGGCAGGATCTCTGGCTGGTGCCATTGCGCAGAGCAGCATCTACCCAATGGAGGTAAGAGGACTAATGCACAGTGTGCTAAAATGCTGTTAATTGTCCAACCGTTTGGAGCACTGACGGATGTTTGTACAGGTGTGTATGGAGAAAACCATGTGCACCTGGTTTGAAATGCCACCCCCATAAAGCCGCTCCGAAGTAGGCGTAATTCTTCAACTTTGTCTAAAATCATGAAATGTTTTATGCTTATTCTTTATGTACAGCTGACGATGTTAAATATTCAGTAGACTTTATGTTCCGTTTTCAAAAAGGTCTTTCAAACTTTTGTTCAAACACTGTTGTTAATTTTCTGGCATTTGAGGTACAATTTGTTTCGTTTTTTAAACCGCTTGTTATTAAAAGAAATCTCTCTTGTTCTTAAGGTTCTGAAGACTCGACTAGCCCTAGGAAAGACTGGTCAGTACTCCGGCATAGTGGACTGCGCCAAATACATATTTAAGAAAGAGGGCGTAGCAGCGTTTTACAAGGGCTACATCCCCAACATGCTCGGCATCATTCCCTACGCTGGAATAGACCTGGCTGTCTACGAGGTAATGTTTCTCCCGCTTTTAGAAGGGAAATGGTTTATACCTTCTTTTTTTTTTTTCTTTTTTCTTTTTTTTTTATTGTTCTTCCAGATTTAAGTGTGTCTATATATTTCTCTTTCTTGTAGACTCTAAAAAACTCCTGGCTACAGAGATATGCCACAGACAGCGCAGACCCTGGCATGTTTGTCCTGCTAGCCTGCGGCACCATGTCCAGCACTTGCGGCCAGTTAGCCAGTTACCCTTTAGCCCTGGTGAGGACGCGCATGCAAGCTCAAGGTGAGGCTCTTTATTTTGTATTTGTAGGAGAAACAGTAAACAAAAGTGCATTTTACGCAACTACCATCTGTACTTGCGTAGATTTGTACTTGTTGTAGAAAACAGGACTAAATTCACACTCTTAACTACGCAGCCTTTACTTTCACTATGGTGACTTTTTTAGACCAGCTTGCATCATGTTTAGTGTAAACAGACGTACGGGTGCTGTCAATCAATGGATCTCATTGATCCTGGGTACGCGTCACAGTTTTGTTTTTTGTTTTTTTACAATACCTGGACACGTTTCCTGGGGGAAAGGATTAGTAGAAATTCCTCAATGGAGATTGGACTTGAGGACACGAGCAAAGATCATCATCATCACAAAAACACTCAATACAATTCCTTTCCCCAGATACCTTTCACTGATGTCTCTCCTTTCTGTTCAGCAGCTACGTTGGAAGGAGCACCTCAGATGTCCATGAGCAAGTTGTTCAGACATATCGTGCGTACAGAAGGTGCGACAGGGCTCTACCGAGGCCTGGCGCCCAACTTCATGAAGGTCATCCCTGCAGTAAGCATCAGCTACGTGGTGTACGAGAATCTAAAAGTCACACTGGGTGTCCAGTCCCGGTGAGGGACTGCCAGATCATTTCTTTCAGAGTTTTCTTTTTTGTTGTTGTTGGGATGCAAAATGGACCTGGCGCTGAGGATAGAAAGGGACAGGCAATCTTGGGTGGCGAGACCTGAGGTTTGAGTTGATGTTCTCATTCTGTGAATGCCAGAGGGACCAAGGAGGGTAGGAACAAAGAACACTAAGTCTAAACCAGAAGGTGGACACGTGTTCTTACACCCAGGAATCGTACACCTTCTCTTTCTACAATTCCTCGACTGTAGTATCCTGTTTCATTACGGACCAGGAAGATGCTGCCGGTTGTTTGTGGTACCTTAAGGAGTCTTTAGCTGCTCGTTTGTGCTTTATATTAATCCAGCAGGTGGCAGTGTTGAATAGCCAAGGGCTTAACACACCAAATCCTACCCTCCGTTCCATATATTTAAGCACTACATTTATCATCATAGTCTTACTTAAATTTTTAGGATAGTTCAGGTGTTATTCCCCACACAGGCCCTCCAGTTTCCTTCACAAACAAAAAAACTACATATGGAGCAGATCTATGAAGAGATAAAATTACTTTCATTTCATTTTGAAGCATTTTTATTTCAAAGCCCATCATGTTTGTTTTTTTTATTATAGTTTGTTAATGTTATATATGCTGTAAACATCTATTTATTTAATTATAAGAAGTTAGAAAGAACATCTAAGCAGCAGATTTAATACTTTAATGTGGTTGGCTGAAAAGTCTTTTTTTTTTTTTGTTTACCTTCGTTATCACACACTTGGTAATTGGCTTCAGTTACAAATCACATTCACTAATCTGGATGAAGAACAGGTTTAGGTTTAAAAAAAAAGTCTCATGTTTTAATGTCAATGCTGTATTTCCTGTATTGGGGTGGAATATATCTGGGGGAAAAATCCATTCACCTCCTGATGGGAATCGAGTCCCTTCAGATTCAAATCAATCGATTCAGAATCAAGTTGCTGTTTTGCACCTTATGTGATTGCTGTTGCATTTCGTTTTCACTCAGTGTTTGTGCACAATCATGTCTTGTGTTCTTAAAGTGTTTTGTGAACAGAAATGGCATCATTGGGGGGGGGGGATCTCAGGAAATATTAAGGTTATCTATGGGATGCTCACTTGAAACTTTAGACTGAATGATGCCACAATGAGAGACATTTTTAATCCTGGATTCAGGTTGTAAGAGGGCTGAAAGGGAAGTGCATTGTAGAAAAAGATGGACTAATGCTTTGCTGCATGGTTCAGGGGCCTTGCCTTAATTAAATGTTCTCGCCACTTCAAGACATGTAGTATCCAATGTTGGACAAACATTCACCTCAGAATATTCACCTGTCTCCATAAGTGGACTAAACTGGAACAATATCCTCCCTCCCCTTTAACTACTTCTTCCTCTTGTTTGTATGCATGTATGTGTGGTGTAGAAATGTGTTTTTGATCAAGCAGAATACTGAACATGGCTTTAACAACTTTGCCTTTATAGTAGATGCTTCTGTTGCATTTTGCACTTTTCCCTCCCTGGAGGCAACCTGTATGTTAGAAGTGATTGCTTAATTGACAGATTGTGAGTTTTATACAACATTTGAATTGATGATGTACTTCAGTATTACTACCAAGACTCATGTACAAGAAGAAACCACACCATTAACACACTGCCTAATGTGTATCCTATGTGTAGAGCCTTACGTTCAGCAGCCACTGTCTGGTAGACTTTAATATGTACTGCTTTTGCAAAACTGGAAAATGTGATAAAAAGCTGCTTTACATCTAAGGTAGTGTATGAGGATGCGTTTAAACAACTGGATAAGATTTTTTTTGTTTTACTGCTCAAGATGCACTAGTATAAATGCAGTGACTGGGCTACATGAGTTTGCTGTTTACAAGTTGATGTGAAGAAAAACCTTGGATGCAAATCTGATTTAAAAAAAAAAAAAAAAAAAGGTGGTAATTCTACTGCAAGGCGTATGTGAAACTCTGGACTGTATGTTAATATCTGTATCTCAAGGCTAACATGACCTGTGCAGAAATGTCAATCAATACAAATGTGTACTGGAGTCTGTGTTGTCCATGACCGGATGTCTAAAGTGAATGAATACAGAATAAGTCTATTTATGTTTATATAAGAACAAAGTTCAATAAAGATATTCTTATTTCAATTAAATGGCTGTTTCTTTAATAGCAGAATAATATCAGAGATCCTCTATTACTGTTATGTAATGTATACAATATATTTTTTAAACAACCTACTGTGTGTATGTGTGAAGTATACTATTTCATGCTTGGGTTGTGTGGAGATGTTTTGGGGGGGAAAATGTCATTTAAAATATTATTCAAGCTGTTCTTCATTTTGTTTAAAGACTGTAGATCCAAAGTGATGAGTTTAAATGTGTTAAATGGTGCACCAGATACTTCCTAATCTAACTAATGGGAAACAGGGTAACATATCTAATGGTCAGGATTTCTTCCTAATGGAATGTTGACTCCATCTGAACGAAACAAGACGTTAGTCTGAAGCGAACAACTTTTATTTCACGTTACGTTACACTTCAGTCTTGGAATGATGACTGGTGTTGCAACGTCTCCTTAAAACTGTCAAATACTTCATTTGGAGATCAACATAATTCATGGCCACAACATACTTAAGGCCTTAAGATATTACGTCAAGGCCGACATCAGTGTTTTAGCTTCGGGCTTCTATATTAATAATACTATGGTAATTTAGTATATATTTAATACTATTTATATGTAAACTGTGGCCACATCTTATTGAATAATAATAACCAGTGTCACCTCATAGACAGGGTTCAAGACCTCCTACAAATATAAGCAAAAATAACACATTAGCCTATTACGCAAACACTTAACTCACTTTCATTCATTTGGAAGTTTTATTTAAAAACGTAGATTTTAAATTGGTAGCTAAATTCATGTTCCACAGAATCTCTATACTAGGACTTTAAGTATGGGGAAAGATCAGTGCTACTGTTTTATTTATTTATTTATTTATTTATTTATTTTTGTTTTAATTTAAACCTAATTGAAGTTAAAACTTAATTCAATGGAATGTAAACTTCATCCACATCAGCTGAACAACAGGCACGCGCCTCACACGTGGTCACGTGACTGAAGTGAGGACCGGAAGTAAAGATACTAAGTCACGAGTTTATTTTCCTTTTCAAACTTCGCATTTCCACCTTAAATGATACGTTATTGCGCCTATAGAGGGAGACACTCATTTTACACTAAACCAGATTAATAGATAGATAGATAGATAGATAGATAGATAGATAGATAGATAGATAGATAGATAGATAGATAATGTTAAATATTAGGCAGAATGTACAGTAAGGTATATGTAGATACACATCAATAAAATAGTGCAGATGTATGTAAGGCACAATATGTGTAGAGAATGAAGAGTATAAAAATACAATATGTACATTGTATGTAGAATTGTACAGAAACTAAATACAATGTTTTTACTGTGTTCTAATGGTGTAGTGTAGAGTGTGATGAGAAAAGGAAGCTGTCCCTGAACCTGCTGGTGATGTTAGTGTATCTCCTTCTTGATGGAAGGAGGTTAAACAGTTTGTGACTGGGATGTGAAGAGTGCTTGATGATGTTGTGAGGTCTGTGCAGACATCTGCTATGGTGAAGGTGCTCAATGGCAGGTAGTTGGGTGCCAGTGATGCCTTGGGCGATTTTGACCACCCTTTGCAGGGCCTTTCGTTCACACAGTGGAGCCTCTGAATTCTTATATATAAGAAACATCAAGAGCGAAGAAGACCATGCTTTTCTATTTTATCTCTTTATTTCAGATTGCATATTTTTATTTTTGCAAGACTATGGTTATGTATGATACTAAAGGGGAATAAAATAAGGCTTTGGGCCAAGATGAAGACAAATTCTATTTTAATACTTTATGGTGTCTCGGTGTGGTTTAATCCCTAATGGTTTGAAACTTTGGAATATAAGCCAAGATTTTTAATATAATATAATATAATATAAGATAATATAATTAGGCATCTACCCTGTTTGTTTGGAGTTTGGATGTCTTCCCTGTGCTTCAGGGGTCTCCTCTGGTTTCCTGCATCTCTAAATTGTCCACATCAAATGCTTTTGTTCCCTGCGTAAAATTGGCACCAGCTCCATGTCTGCCTTGTGCGTCCTTAATCCAGTGGGATTTGCACCAATTTGTTGCCATTGTATAAAACTCCCCACGGGTGGAACAGTGCCCTCTAGAGGGGAAATCTCATCATTTAAGGAGGAACTGCGAATTGACATGAACATGAACTGAGAATAAGTTTGATCTCGTGAGTGGAGGAGGATCAGTCAGTCAGGTAGGAGGAAAGGAGACGTTTGTCTTCTAATGATACTGTAAACAGAACCATGTTGTCGTATGAAGACGCTAAAGTGAAATTAGACTCCGCTGGTCAGAGCCATGTCCTGCGGTTCTGGCCCGAGCTTTCTGCTGAGGAGAGGGACGTGTTTCTGGGAGAACTAAGTCAGCTGGAACCGGCAGAGCTGCTGAGACACTGCAGGAGCGCCGCCGAGGCCGCGAGACGCACCCCGGGTGATGGGGACCGGCTGTGCGCGCGCATGGAGCCCGTAGAGCCCGAGTTCATCGGTGGGGTCAAGAGAAGTGATGCGAGCTCACTGCAGGACTGGGAGGAGGAAGGTCCAGCTCTGCTTACTTCTTAATTCATTACACACCCGACAAAACATACACTTTGGGTTGTTGGTTTGTTTGGTTTGGTGCACTTGTGTGTTGGGGGGGGGGGGGGCGCTGGTGTGTGTGGGGGGGGCGCTGGTGTGTGTGGGGGTGTTGGTGTCTGGGGGGCTGGTGTGTGTGGGGGAGGCTGGTGTGTGTGGGGGAGGCTGGTGGGGGGGCTTGTGTGTGTGTGGGGAGCTGGTGTGTGTGGGGGTGTTGGTGTCTGGGGGGCTGGTGTGTGTGGGGGAGGCTGGTGTGTGTGTGGGGAGCTGGTGGGGGGCTGGTGTGTGTGGGGGAGGCTGGTGTGTGTGTGGGAGCTGGTGGGGGGGCTGGTGTGTGTGTGGGGAGCTGGTGGGGGGCTGGTGTGTGTGGGGGGAGACTGGTGGGGGGGTAAAGACTTGTACATACTTATATATGTTAACAGTGTCAATAGTTTTGGGGGAAAAACAAGGTCACCAAGCTGATGTACTAAACAAGAGAGCTCTGTGGTCCTGTGACTTCTTATAAACACTTATTGCTGTGTGTAGGAATAACCTGGATTAATAACCTTAATGTTCCCTGGTGAAAAATAAACAACTCCTGTTTTGACTACGATGTTGTAAAAATATCAGGCACACACAGAGCTTATATATAAAGCAAAACTAAAGCTGAAACTTTAATCGAAACATGCCATACTTAATCAAACTAATGTACCAGCAGCAACTTTTGCATTTTCTGCACAGGTTTCTCACAGATAGCTCAAAACAAAGTAGCTGTGCTGCTGTTAGCTGGTGGCCAGGGAACCAGACTCGGAGTTCCATATCCTAAAGGGATGTATGACGTTGGGTTGCCGAGTGGGAAAACGCTGTATAGGATCCAAGCAGAACGGATTCGAAAGGTGCAAAACCTGGCGAGCGAGAAATGTGGCTCCAAATGCACAGTGCCTTGGTGAATTTCACTTTCATCATCCTCAGTCACATTCGTATATACCCAAAACCCATAAATGTTTTCATTCCATTGTCTAAAAGTACTATACTGGTAAAACCAAAGCTTTAATAACTCTATCTCTGCCTCACGTTGGGTGGATACAGGTACATAATGACCAGCGAGTTCACGCTGGAGCCCACAGAGAAGTTCTTCAAAGAGAACAGCTACTTTGACTTGGACCCTTCCAACGTGGTGATGTTTGAGCAGAGGATGATCCCGGCTGTCGACTTCGATGGGAAGATTATTCTGGAAAAGAAGAATAAGATTGCCATGGCTCCAGGTTTGAGATATTTTTCATACAGGTCTGAAAAACCATATTCTATGTTACCATTTGCTGAATATATTTAATCCCTAAATAATTGTGTATTTGTTTTGTTGCTTTTCAGATGGGAACGGAGGCCTTTATCGCGCTCTTGTGGACAACAAGGTCTTGGAGGATATGGAGAGAAGAGGCGTTCAGTATCTTCACGTCTACTGTGTTGATAACATTCTGGTTAAACTGGCTGATCCACTGTTTATTGGTTTCTGTGTGAAGAAAGGAGCCGACTGTGGTGCTAAGGTACAAATGAACATGCATGTTTTAATATGAGGTTTTTACTTTTTATCTTCAAGTGTACAAACTCAATATACAGTATTATACAGTGTCGTATATTAAATCCTGGACGGAAGAATGGTAGAGGGTGATGGAGTCTAGAGGATGAAAATATACTCTCATATGGAGTCTAGATATGTTCATCGTTGTACCGTTTAACAGACTTCATAAGCTTGAGAACTGGATAGATAGAATGAATAGGTAAGTCTTGCCGAAGATCCCGGTTTTCTCCTACAGTTATATTTGGTTCTTTACCCCAAAATATAAACCAGTGTTGATCATCATATGGTGTTTACTGGAAATGAATTAACAATCACCATAAATGTATCTCCATATTTCTACATGTGTCTTCATACATTCTCATGCAGCTTAAATACACTGTGAGGAAAGTGCGTACTGCCCCTTTATGCTTACATACATTAAGCTCACAGCTGCCCAGGATTGGCAACAGTCACTATGATTGACAGGGGAGAGAGAGTAATACCATCCCTCCCTTGCATGGATTTGCACTAGGGATCTCATGAGGAACTCTAGTCATGATGTAAACCTCTCGATGAAGATTCCAGCAGAAATAACTAATTCTTTCTTTATATTTATAGCAACATTTTGAACTTTCTTGACCAAATATGTTCTGCATCCAACATGGTCTGGGATAAATCTTCACCAATGTAGATTCCAAGAAATTTCCAGAATGTCTACAACCATCTCCCATGTCTTAATTTGTTATATTAAGGATAAGGTGTTGTATCAGTACTGACACTGTTCAGTGCCTTATACACTGTGCGGTGGACAAAATAAACATCCTCTGACTATAATTTCTAATTATTTAATGATTTCAATTTTCAGAGTATCAGTACTGCCAATAGTCCAGCTTATGTGCTGATATGATAAGATATGAGCTTGGGCTTGTCAGTAGTCTTTGGAATGTTTAGTAGTGTAAATCCTTTCTAGTCTTTGTCTGTATCACCATACAAGAGGTAGCAGCTTCCCAAGCTCCAGTACAAAGACAAGTTCTGTGTAATACTTTCTCTACATGCTGCACTCATCATCATTTAAAATTGGCATTCCATCGTACTTAGTTTTTCCAAGTTTCTTCTGGATTTCTACCATGCATCATTCTTTTTTTCTCTTCTCCGCGTTGCTGAGGTGGTAGAAAAGGCGTATCCATCCGAGCCTGTGGGTGTAGTATGTCGTGTAGATGGTGTGTACCATGTGATGGAATACAGCGAGCTGGACCCTGAGATAACAGAGCAGCGCCACCCTGGGGGAGAGCTCGTGTACAACGCTGGAAACATCTGCAACCATTTCTTCACCAGAGACTTCCTATTGGAGGTGGCCCTGTGAGTGACACTGCGTATATATTTCTTTCATTTTACTTAAAGTTTTGTGATATTGTTTTGTTCATGGGGTTAAAAAAAAAAAAACTAAAGGAAATCATAGAAGTTTGGAAACTGAAAGTTAGATTACAAAATCTAGTGTACTTTTGTTAGCGATGGTCAATCATTCAAGGCAATGAATTATTATTTTCTTTTATTATTATATTTGCACTGTTGCATAAATATGTATTTTTTATTTTTATTTTTTTTAGTTTGCCTTTCTAAAAACTGCAGATTGTGTTGAGGTGCTATTAGAGATTTTTTTTTTTTGCTTCTATTGTTCTGCATAAGAGGGATTTCATGTTTTTCAGGTGTTTTATCAAACTTTTATTAGAGATGTTTTCTCCATACTTGACGTGAACAGTGATTACAAATCGCTTGTCTACTGTCCCTCATAGAAACTGAAACATCTGACATTTTCACTGTTGATGTGCTGCTTGAGTAAACCAGCAAGAGCTTTTTTAATCACCCTGTAATTTTTTAATTTATTTGTAAAGTGTTAAAAATGAAGAAATATTTATATTAGCAATAAAAAAAAATCTTATTTTTTTTCATTTTCTCAGGAATTATCAGGACCAGTTGAAGCAGCATGTAGCCATCAAGAAAGTGCCGTTTGTGGATGAAGAGGGTAACTCTGTCAAACCTACAAAACCAAATGGAATAAAAATGGAGAAGTTTGTCTTTGACGTCTTCCAGTTTTCAAAGTGAATCTCTGTCATCCTTGTTTATCAGTAAAAATGTTAAAGCTGATTTTATTTTTTACTGATTATTTTTTAAGCTGATTTTATTTTTTTCTGATTATTTTTAAAAACCTAGTTTTACATAACGCTGCTTTTCTCGTTGCAGGAAGTTCGTTGCGTTTGAGGTTCTGAGAGAGGACGAGTTCTCGCCACTGAAAAATGCAGATGGGGCACCTGTTGACACTCCGACCACAGTGAGGCGCTCTCTGCTGGCTCAGCACTATCGCTGGGCAGTGCAAGCCAAGGCCGTCTTCTTGGACGAACATGACAACCCCATCACTTCCGAATACAGGTGCCAAAAAACATAATTCTTGTATATTGCTGTAGAAAGGACATTATTTATAATCACAAGTCAGCCAGATGAGGATGGCTTCCCTTTTATGTCTGGTTACACACATGGTTTCTTCCTCATATGGTCTAAGAGTTTCTTTTCTTGGCACCATTGACTCCAGCTTGATAATTAGAGATAAATATAAATTTAATTTTAAACTTTATTTTTATTCAGATTTTTATTATATATCTGTAAAGCTGCTTCAGAGACAGTGTCCATTGTTAAAAGTAATATATTCAAATAAAAAATATGAATTGAATCGAAAAGTCAGCGGTACAGGTTCAGGAAAATATTCTCTGTATATTATCCTGTGGATGAAATAATTTGCATCATTCAGCATCTTGTAAAAATTTCTCTCATTCTTTAATAAACGGTTCTGAGTAAACTAAAAGAATGTGTGATTATTGAATGGTGTTATTTTATTCTACAGGCAGGCTCAGGATGGTGAACCTCCAGCAGTGTGTGAAATTTCTCCACTTGTGTCTTATTTTGGAGAGGTGAGAGATTTATAGCTCATTGTTCCTTTCTGGATTGGATTCAGTCTTGACAATGCCTTATAAAAGACCGTATACCATGTAAGAAAATGCATGAGAAAAGGGTACAGAACTTCAGACACGTTCAGAATTGTTCACTTCAAATAATATTTCATCAGTATTAATAAATTAAATAAGAGTTTACAAATTTAGAGGCATCATTATAGAAAATCAGGCCAGACGGCTAGGGGAAATCAGTAGAGGCTGCTGGGGTTACTAGCATGTTGGCATACCAGCCGGTACTAATTTGTATTTGTAGGTGGAAAATTACATCGGTTAAGTTTTTTTTGCAGAAAAGCAATTGAGGAAAAATACATTCCAGTGCCATAATTCCTTTTGGGTGTGTTTTGTGAGCCCCCCCCCCTTATTTATTTATTTGTTTGTTTGTTTGTTTGTTTATTTAAAGATGTAGATTGGTGGACATTTTACAAAAAAAGAAGAAAAAAAAGAATAAGAAATCTCTGCCAACCAGTGAAAGCCTGGTCTGAGAGCTAGTGTTTAATAAACTACATTTTAATGTACATTTTGTTTTATGTTGCTGGATCCCACAGTCACTGTAATTATTAAGATTTGGTTATTGTAAATGTATAATATTAAATATTTTTAATTAGTTCAAATAAAACAAGAGGAGAAAGAGGTAGAGGCACATTTTGATGCAATGCTAACTTTTTTTCTATATTGATGCACACTATTTGTATCCTTGTACTGAATTTTGTGTATTGTTATACCCACACTGGCTGATGAATTGGTTTGAAAACTGGTCCCATGAGAGGGCTCTTTATACAGCTGTAGCTATCTTTCCCCTTTTGAATAAAGCTTTCATGTGCTTTTTCTCACCTCTGTGTTTCAGGGCCTGGAGAAGCTTCTCGGACAAAGGAAACTGAAATCCCCTTTTCTGCTTAATGACTAATGTTCAGAATTAAATTCATACTTCAGATTCTTTTCTGACCTCTTTAAATTTAGTCAAATGAAGGGATCTGAAACATAAGACACTGCCAGAACAAGGGGTATATTTTTAATATAGTCCATGTGTTTACATGCATTATTATACAATCATGACTTTTGAAAGATAAACTTTATATATCAGTAAAATGAACTGAAAGCAAAGCACTCTGACTTGAATAAATGATCTATTATATATCATTAACGATTTCCTGTATTTATATATTATAATAATACCATGAATGTTTTGGTTTTTTTTAATACAAACATTACTTCGCAACATTATTATTATTATTTTATTATTATTTATTATTATTATTATTATTATTATTATTATTATCAACGAAGTGGTCATGTGACTGATCTTGACCAATAGGAGCCGCCCAATTTGACAGCAGCCCAGTGGAGCGGAAATGCCATGAAGCTTAATACAGAACCTTGGAGCTGAAAACAAAGCGTTATAAAGAAATAAAGCATGAGATTTGAATATTAGATAAGTTTATTATGCATTAATGGAATAAATTCTGTATCCCACAACGTCCTGGAACTTAAATTATCCGGCTTTCGAGTGAGGGTGTAAACGAGGCAGTGTTTATGAAAGCTGAGATGCGTTAGCTTAGCCGCATTAGCTTAGCCGCACTAGCTTAGCCTCATTAGCTTGGCCGCGTTAGCTTAGCTGCACTAACTTAGCCGTGTTAGCTTACATAAACACCGGAAGTACATTTTCATAACTTGATAGCTGTACTTACTCCTCGATCTGTGATGTTAGTCCGATGTTTTTACGGAATACTTTAATCACTGGATATGTAAAATGTACGTCTAAGTATGCTAGGATGTTTAAAAATGTGTTCGGCTCAGGATTTCTTGTCAGAACCGCTCATGTTTTCCTGACATGGGTCATAACGTTGATTCTCTTCCTACACGACACCGGTAAGTCCAGCTTTATATTTATATTTACATTTATAATACATAATTAAGAACATTCTGCTGGTTCTTACAAGTATACAGTCAAACATGAAAATGTGATCTTAGTGACTTTCACAGTGACGTGGTTGACAGACAGACAAACTCCTGATCTGTTATTTTCACACCAGCACTACAGAGTTGTACAGAGAGATGTGCAAAAAAAAAAAAACATCCCCAGTGAGGGGAAAATCTACAGCTGGATATGTTGATCAGATGAGAAGGAAGTCTATTGTAGAGGAGATGAAGTTGCCTTAAACAGGATATCTTCATGCAGCTCAGTCAGATGTGAGGAATCCAGTTTAATACTTATACTACATTCATTGGCTGTTATATCAGGTGTAATTGTCATGTAGGTTCACGTTGTGATTGTATCCATACAGTCTGTCTGTAATTACCAAGCACTTTCTCCATCAATGAAACCACCACAGGATGATCCTTGACACTTGCCATATTGTGGTGAATGTGGTGCTGCTTGTGGTGTCCATCAGGCACTGCATTGTAGTTGTAGGGGTTTTAAACAGTGTGCGTGTGTATGTATATACTGTATCAACTTTAATACACACATTTACATCATTAGTCCACCTTGTGCGTACGGTTAGAGATTATAGACTATCACGATCATTGTCTGACTACAGCACTACTGTTAGTTACAGAGTGATAGTTATTCGTGGTGTCACTAAATCCACAAGTATGTTTTTAATTAATGATTTTTTTCTTGCTCAGATCTCCGTAGAGAGGAAGAGGCGGGTCGACTCACGCTGCCGGTACTCTTTGTGCTGCTTGTGCTGCTTTCTGTGCTGCTCTACTTTGCTGTGTCACTAATGGATCCTGGATTTGTGTTGGCTGATGACTGTGACCTACAGGTAAAACCCTAATAGTTTATGGGACTTTTATCTCATTTTATACAATCGACGGTTAAGGGCCTTGCACAGGGGGCCCAACAGTGGCAGCTTGGTAGTGGTACCTGGGAGTTGAACTCACAACCTTCTGATTGGTAGTCCAAGACTTTACCCACTATGCTAGAATATTCCACAGAGTACTATCCCAACAGAAGCAAGCTTATACACCAGTTTATTTCTGAAGCCTCCAGCAGGATTTGAACTCAGGTCTTTGGAATCAGAGTCCATTGTGCTAACATTTACAACATGAAAACTGCAGAAAATTCGGATTACAGTCTGCAAATTCCTGGTATTTATTACAATGTTATGAACAACAGCCAGTAAACATTCATTCCTAAAATACAAAGACTAAACCCACTGCTCACACAAGAACATCAGCGTCTGATGTGGAGGCCTTGCGCCTCACCGCCTAAACAACCAAACGGCTGCTTCATGTGTCAGAAGCTCAGCATTATTTTTAACATGATAGATTTATTGTTTAGTATTTCAGGAAACCTGGGCTGATTCTTCACTATTCAAAGCCAGTTCTTGTGGGTTTCTACATCCTATTTACAGCTGTAACTGCATTTGTAACGGTCCGTTAGGAAGCCTGTAGTGTCCAGTTGCAGCTCTGCACTCTTCAGCTTCAGCCAAGAGGAGCCTTGGCTTGGAATAGGAAATGAATAAAAAGGATAAAGTTCATAAAGTATATAAATGCCTAGTTTGTTTTTAATGAAACGTCAGAATTTATTTTATACCAGTGTTATTTAATTCTCAAATCTGATTGGTCGGAAGGTGTTGATTCATTTTCTATATTCATTTCTATAGCAACAGCTAATTCACCAGGACTTGTATGGAGGACATTAGAGTAATCTAAAGCTAAATCTGAAATTGCATTTGTTGGTATGATGATTTTTCCCTGTAAGGAGACGTTTAGTTAACTTTTATGAAAGGAATCTCCAGTGTCAGCACTTTGTAACAGTCACTAGTCAATTTTCCACCAAAGGAAAGTCTTCAGGACAGAAACTGTTTTTTCTCGTATTGCTTTCACAAAGAGAAAGCAGAGGCTGCTGCGTGTTCAGTGTTCGACTATATGTGAAAACCTGCATTTGTGGATTTTCCATGATGTTAAACTACAATAGATTCTGACGTTGTGCTTCAGTGATAATTGCTGAGGTCTAAGAAGAATAAGCCACTTAAGACTATAAGAATGAATTGTCATGGATTAATAGAATCAATAGAGTAGTTCAATAATAATATTAATAGTTCAATAGAATCAAAGTAAAGGAGATATTTTACTTGTATAAACAGACTTAAGTCGTACGTTATAATGATCAGATGATGAGGTCAGTGCACTGATTTAAAAGACAGTAAAAGAGTGAAACAAGCACGAATTGATTATCCTCAAAAACACAGACAACTGATGCATACCAACAAATGTAAAATGTAAATAATTTTATTGTCTATGGGATGCAGATTGGCCATAAGTCTGATCTGAATTAATCCTTCTCCGGGTCACATCTATAAGAGGCTTTTAAACAGACTCTCATATTGTATTCAACTAATGAATCATTGTCTTAAGAGTCTGAAGCAGGTTGTTGTTGTTGTGAACACTCATTTTGTTTCAGTTCACACTTGGCATCACTGAGGAGCAACAGGACATGATTCCACAAAGCAAACCATTCCGTCAGCGTCGCTGTGGTCATTGCCTGTTACAGGTGTGTGTTAGTGTGTCACTTTTCTTTCTAACCATTGAAGCTCGTTCTTGCAATAAAGTGATTAATCGTGATGTATTCCTACTGTCCGTGTTCCTCTCACAGCAACCGATGAGATCCAAACACTGCCAGACATGTCAGCACTGCGTGCGGCGCTACGATCATCACTGCCCGTGGATCGAGAACTGTGTAGGGGAGAGGAACCATCGCTGGTTTGTGCTTTACTTGGCTGTGCAGTTCGTCGTGCTGCTCTGGGGGCTACATGTGGCCTGGTGAGTTTGTGTGTGTATGAACAAGACACAGCATGGCCCTTATTACATAAAGGAAAAATAAACAATAAAGCACATGTTGTTATGGTACTTTAATCTCACACATACACATTTATATTATAGATGTAAGAACATTTCAAATGTATGAATGAACAGTTTGTTGTTGAACATCTCCATCCTTCATCACCTCCCATCATCTTCTCCATGTCTATGTATCTCCATCTGCCTCTCCCTTGGACCCTCTCCATCGCCCCTGCTTATATTTAATACTACAAAATGCACAGCTTGTCGTGTTTGTCATCACTCGTCAGCGTCTGAATAACCTAAAATCTTTACTCTGACTGGTACAAAGAGCTGAAACTGGATACTCATTCCAAAAATGTTAATAAACCTCTCCGCTGTCAGAGAACATCTTGGTGTCAAACTTAACTTAGGTTGCTAGTCCTTGTGAATCAGTATGGATGTATTCATGGGTGGAGAATACAGAGTACTTGTCATAATTGTAAGACTTTCACATGTCTGACTCTAAACACACACAGACACTGAAGACTCCTGCCATAAAATGTTAAATGAATTCACCTTTTTTTCCCCACTATAACCCAGTGTTTTATTCTTCAGACCACAGCAATTATTCTTAATTGTATATGCATTAAAAACCACAATGTCTTTTTTTTTTATTATTATTTAATCGAAAATCATGAAGCTTGTCATGTTCGAGAGAAACCAGAATGACCCGCTGCTCTGTATTTAGGTCAGGCTTCAGCGACGCGGCGACGTGGTCAGTGTGGTTGAAATCGAACAGCGTGCTGCTGGTGACGTGCGCCGTGGTGGCGCTGATGGCGTTGACCGTGCTGCTGCTCCTGGGCTCCCACCTTTACCTGGTGTCTTTGAACACCACCACTTGGGAGTTCATGTCACGCCACCGCATCTCCTACCTCAAACATTGCGGCATCGACGAGAATCCCTTCGACCGCGGGACCATACGCAACCTGTGGAGTTTCTTCTGCATGTGGAGCACAGTGGTGTGGGAGCAGATGTACTTCAGGCAAGACTGCGATCCTGCTTAAAGCAGCACATCGTGTGATCGGAACAATTTCTGGTAACATAGCCAAGTAAATAAAAATATTACATCTTGGTTAGAAATACAATCCCAATAAATACATTCCTATTATTGCTCCAGTTCTTTAGAGAATTCTCAAGTGCATGGACATAGCTGTAGTTAGAACCATGTAGAGCCTCATTTATAGCAAGTCTAAATTGACCCAAAGGTTTGGGTTTCTGTTTTTCCTGTGAATAGATCTGTAGGAAATTTTCTAATCAAAGTTGCAGCTGCACTTTTAAAACTTTATCTTTAAAGTCAATGTTTCAGCCATGTCAGAAAGAAACATTTATTTTTTGGCATCAGACAAACACAAAATGAAAAGCTTACCTCATGTCATCTTTTACTAAAGGAACATCTGCAAAAATCAATAAACAGGGCGGATGCTAAGGTGCACAATATAACTTAATGTGAAGATTAAAATACAGGGTAAATGACTTGACATTTTACAGCATCACTTCCCTCTGTAGTTTTTAGACAATTAAGCAAACTGTGTAAATAACAAATCCTTTTAATTTTAATAAATCAAACTTGTATGTAGTAGAAAAAGCATCGCATAAAGCACTTACGCCAACACGAACAAAGTGGCGGACGCAGACTGCAGTCATTATATCGGGTTAACTGGCACCGTTTTGTAGCTGAACGGTAGATGCGAAGCAGGTATATTAGTTTAATTCACATTCATTATAGCCAAATACATAGCTACATTAAACTAGCTGATGCGATTACATGCACAAATCTGTGATCCGCTATCATGACTGCGGTTTTCTTCTAACGCTGCTATTGAATTCTCGATTCTGATTGGTCAGAAGGCGTGGCCTATTTTTCTATTAGCATGGCTCTGACAGTAGTTAATGCGCTTTACACAGGTAAATTTGTCGATACGATCTGTGTCAAGTTACAATTTTTGTCTGATTAATTTGACAATTAAAAAAGAGAACAGTAAAGATAGGTGGTGACAGGATGGTGTTTTCACACAGGATGGTGTTTTTCTCCCCCAATTACTTTGATGCGTCATTTAAATCACACAAAATTATCGGGGTCAAACATACAGAGTAGGTGGCTGTTGATGACCTGGTGTTGAGTCATTGAACTTCTAGGCTTCAGTGAAAATGTTAGCAGTTGAATCACTTTCTATAAATTTTACAGGGATGCTGTAACTCACCTGGTCGTGATAAGGTTTATTTAAAATGTACTTAAACTCTAATGGACACAACACAAACAGCTGTGACAGATTCGTCCCTGCAATCCTCTAAATTTCGGGTGAAATTGTTGCCCGTTTTAAGACAGTGTACTTTATGTTCCATGTATTTGGCCGTTTGGGTCGCTGGCTTGTTTTTATACATGTTTCTGTTCGAGTTTCAGAAATTGACAATCAGATCAGTAACCTGTACCCTCTTAAATTTCAGCCGTCCGAAATTAGAGCCTTTGAAAATGGTAAAGTAAATAAATGATGCCACAAAACAGCTTTCTGTAAAAAATAAATAAAATAATCATCTCAAGCAGTTATACAGGGTTTGTATATTTAAAAAAAGAAAACTCCAAGCCTTCCTTTTATTTTTGTATAATTATAGCCAGTTCTTTTCATCGGTAAGCAATTTAAAAAGAGAACGCGCATGCGGATGTTTTTAACTTTGACCCTATTTTGTACTGATGTTCGGTTGCGATCCGTTCTGTTCCGTCTCTCCTTTATAGATCAAACTGTTATAATGTCTTCTGTGCAATAGACAGATATTTTAAAACCTTAAAAGGCAAAAGCAATAACGATTTCTCCTTTTAAAGTTACTTCCAATACATTTGCACTTGACTGTTTCAGTATTTGTGCTGAATTCCTCTTTAACAATGCAATGTTTTTGTGACATGTAATGATGTACAGGGTCACAGTGGCGGTATTCAATAAACTGAACAAATGTAGACACATTTGTATTTTATTTGTGAAAATACATTCATCCCCTTCCATTATGTTTGGATTTTTTCTTCTTCCTTCATTTGGCATGTATAAAGGGAAAGTCCCATTTAAATACTTTAGTGTTTCTGCTCACAGTATCGCTGTTCAGTAGTAAACCTTTACTTCAGAATTCAGCAACACGGCATCTAAAACAACACACGTAATGCAAATAGACAAATACACTACAGGATGTTTACAGTTTGAGTACGACATGATACGAGGCTTGTTTCGGAGCCGAGAGGCCGCAAACACATTAGATGCTCAAAACAAATGTAGCTAAATTGTAAATGCCAAACACACGATCATGCGGAGTCAATGAACTGAACATACAAGATTCAACTGGCCAAAAGGTACAATATATAAAAAAGTTGCTTAATGACCTATTAAGTACTCTAAATATCCTGTGTTACAAGTTACATGTGATCATTTAAACTTTAAACTCTTTGGGTTTGAACAGTATGTAGATTACTTTACATTCCAGAGAGCAGGTAATGTCGGTTGACCAAACAACTTCTTGTACCTTTAAAGTTCATCAGGATGTGCAAATACATACATTTGAATTCGATAGCGTTGCCGTGTTCACACCTGGATACCTGACAGACTTCTTCACCCACCGTCTGGATGTGTAACATTACTACAGACAAAGACTTCTGGTGGTGTCCTGTGCTTTTAAAAAAGTCTCAGAGCGGTTGCTGAATCCAGTCAATAAATATTTATGCAAAATATAGACCTCTTCTTCATGTGACCGTCGGGCCCAGGGTGTGTGGAAATGACGTTCTAAGTCGCTTAGATTTAAATGATAAAGTATTTTGTATTCATTATCATTAACTGCTTCATCCTGGTCAGGGCTGCTGTGGATCTGGAGCTAAGCCCAGAAACACAGAGGCGTAAGTCAATAATCAATACGCCTGCATACCTCCGTGACCCCGGACCTGTGAGGAAGCAAAGCTACCGGCTAGGTCACTATACCAGTAATTAAATTTACGAGTTGAGAACAATGTGTCGTCTATATGAAATCTCTCATACACTTCTGATGTGATGGATAGAGATGAGGTCAGACTGCATTGAAGCATTTGGTCATCGTAACCATTTACATCTGGTAGTTATACTTACAAAGCTTCATTCAGGTGGAAATCATTTGAATAAAAAAATAATAATAATAGATGCGTACAAACCTGACCAACATCTGGGTTTCTACTCGGCTTAAATGTAAGAGCACATCAAAGCTCTACAGCTCTAAGCTGGAAGATGTCTGACCTCAGAATCTATAATGAGACTAAAAAAGGAAAAATGTAACTAAGCGTTGACGTGTCTTCGTTTGAACAAAACTGCGATCATGTGTGCAGACAGTACAAGACCCCAGAGCTCTAGAGATCAGGCTTTTATACCAACTAAGAATGATCCTGTAGTACTAGTTCACTCATGATCAGGATCAACTGAGGCTCCAACCTGGCTGGATAAAAACCTCAGATACACCAGTGCTTTGTGGAGGCTGAAAGTGAAAAAATAAAAAAAAAAGAGTGAAAATTCCATTCAGCATGGATCTTCTACAACAATAGCAGGCACGCAAGCGCACACACAACGCATTACAGGACAGGAAAGGAAAGCGCATAGCTCACAGTGATTGCAGGTTCTCTTTCATTTTGGTGGCAGGACAGCATTGAGTTATAGCTACACTGCAAGTGCTGCTGTCTTTCATCATCAGTAGAAACTCAGATGTAGCTCAAGCACACTAGTGCAGCCAGCAGCAGAAAAAGGACACAGACTCGTGACAGTGAATCAGCTTCACTTGGTGCAACTGCATAGGTAGAGAAAAAGAATGAAAAGAAAAGAGCTCAGGCAGGATTAGGACAGAGCCTCGATGTGTCACGTTCCGCTTGTCCATCAAGACTCAGGCAGTCAGTGAAGTGAAGAGAAGTCGAAATCTGCAAATATCTCCTGCTGCTCGGCTGTGAGGAAGAAGGGTGTGTGTGGAGGGGTAAGCACGGGCTTTAGGCGCGTGAACTCCTCGTCAAAGTTGCTCACGTCACTCAGAGCTTTGATGCTCGGCAGGAACGGAGGCTTCACTCGCTTGGCTAGTAAGGCTTCCCAGTCCACTCCCTGTGCAGTTACAAAACTCCTGAGTTTACTGACATGATTTATTATTAGTCGTATTTACAAAAGGTGTGTACTGAGTGTGCAGGAAGGTCACCTGAAAGAACCTGTGTCTTTTCACCTCGTTAGCGTCCTGCTCTCCAGCACCGAGACGTTTTTCTGGGTTTTTCTGCAGAAGCTAGGAAAAAGATGTAATAATAATTAAAAAAAAAAAAAATTATTTTTCTGAACAAAAAAACAAAAACAAACTAGAATAAGTCACATTAACTATTCTATTCATTGCCATCATCTGATACACTGCCATGGGCTTTACAAATGCAATAATATTAATAATAATTTTTAATATTATTAATAATAAATCCTGCCTGACAGTAAAATACCAAATATCAGAGACACTCAATACCAGATGAATCACACAACACACTGCAATAGGTCTCTACTGTCTCTGCTGCACAGATTCTTGACCTGGGCTTGGAGGATCACACACCCTGCTCATTTTAGCACTTTATCTGAAGTGAAGTAAGTGTGTGTGTTAGAGCAGGAAAAACACTCAGGGTGTTCTGGAAACCTGTGCACTGCTGGGATTGGTACTGTATGTGTGATAGATTAATAATGATGACCTGAAAATTTAGGCTAAACAACCAAACTGAGAGAACATATACACACACAGGAAGGTTGTGTGTGGAGGGGGTAAGCATGGGCCACACACACACACACACAAAATTGTCTCCATGTTTACAAATAGCAGAACAGGGCAGAGCCAAAGAATTTAGACATGGTTGATATACGGAAGCTCATAGTGTTGCTTCCTCTACTTATGTAATTACAAGATCTACTTTAAGTGTCCTTATAAAAAGAGCATCCCTATAAACCAATCAGAAATGAGTATTTTCTTAGCCATTTTTATAAAATACAATCATCCCTCTCCTAAATAACTCCGATACACCACAACCACTGTATCTGAACCTGAGATACGACTTACACAATCCTTAATCGTTAAGCATGCTTATAGGATCCACTCACAGTTTGGTAAAATAAAATAACTCCATGTTCCAAGTCAGCAGATGTCCTACAACACAGTCCTCAGTGTAGCATTGCTACAGTGAACAGGAGATGGAGGAGATCCGCACTTACCTTCTGAACGATAGAGACCGATTCGGGGGAGAGAAACCTGGGGTAACGCACTTCATCATTCACTATGCTGTCAAACACTTCCTCCTCATCATCACCTGGGAAGGGAGACTGAGTGAGAGAGAGAGAGAGAGAGAGAGAGAGAGAGAGAGAGAGAGGAACAAAGGGATAGCTGCCATTATGAATGAGTAGATCAGATAGTGATGCACTTTTGGCAGTTACTGAGCATTTATGCATTTATTACGTTAGCTTCCCTCAAAGAGGCTATATTTCATCTAGACAAGCTGACAACATGTGCTGTAAGAATCAATCAATTAAAGTCACATTAAAGCTGTTCATGAACAAATACAATATATAGGATTAACTGACTATTTTGTACAAATTAAACTCACATCTATCTGGAAACAACATATTATTGAGTGTAACATTTTAATAACTGTGCTCACAGGGAATGATAAATAAATGTGTGCTGCATATTGACTTATTTACTCCAAACTAGCCACTCATCATAAATTCCTTTCCAGACATTGCAATTTTATATATTATAATAAAAAAGTTCTCATGAGTAAGTTCTCACTCAATAAAGAAGTCAGGGTTTTTATCCCCAAATTTTACACAAATTAGTACATTTTGAATTGATCACATGGCCCTTCACTACACACTGCTCACATTACAGAAAAAAGGGAAGAGGAAGCTGTAAATGCCATTTTCAGCTCCATTACTAACAGAACTAAAGCACCAAGACTCTAAATATTCACTGTTCGTAAAGAAAAATGCAGCAAACATGCCCTGGGTTTGTGGGGAAGTTATTCATCTAAAGCTACTGCTGATGTTAGATTGTACAGAACTATATAGCCAGTGTTGAACTGATGATACTCATAATACTTATTTATAAATGAAATTGGTTTTTAAAACAGATAGCTGGCCTTGAACTGACCTCTCCCACTAGCATCTCGTAGATGAGTACGCCGAGACCCCACCAGTCCACAGCGCGGGTATATGTGCTGTCTGTCAAAACCTCAGGGGCCAAGAACTCTGGAGTTCCACAAAAGGTGGATGTCCGGTCACCGTGTCCCATACCTGACGAGTATAAAGCATGAACCTACTCAGTCTCTAATGCCCAATTTCTGCAACATTCAATCTGTATCAGTGTTGATGAGCTTATACTAAAAGGTATTTAAAAAAAAAAAAGCTGTTAATGAAACTGAACATAGCAATAAATAGCTCATACTTTTACAAAAAAAATTACATGAAAGTATTATTTGTCATTCTAGCAGTAGGAGGTAGGAGGCAAGAGGCAAACATAGTATTTTCCACCAATTATGTGGCATTACCTTCTTTGCAAAGTCCAAAATCTGCTATTCTCACAAAGCCGTCAGCGTCCATCAACAGATTGTCAAGTTTCAGGTCCCTGTTGAAGAACAAAATGGAATTTAATATTTCTTTTAAAGTGAACAAGGCTATGTTTTTAAAACCGATACTGTAAAGAGAAAATTTACCGATAAACAATTTTGTTCTGGTGCAGAAACTCGAGACCCAGGAGTACACAGGCAGCATAAAATCTGAGCAGAGCATAAAGGAGGCTTTAAGTCAGATTGGTTATGTGAACGCAGATAGAACGGGTTTATTATATGTTGCTTCGAAATTCAGAGGATTGCGAGTGTTTGGTATTAAAGCGGTTTTCTGCTTTAAGGTAGAAAAATTTTTCTCCAGCACATTCCACCTGTAAGATATGATGTTTGCTTGTTCAGTTTTGTTGAATTTGACCTACGAGTCTATAAATGTAAAGCTTGTATAATAGGTACCGGGCCTGGCGTTCAGTGAAGATGCTGGAGTGTATGTGTGTCATCAGGTCACCTCCAGGTGAGTATTCCATAACAAAGCACACGTGGTCAGATGTCTGGAAGCAACCGTGAAGGTTGACAAGAAATGGGTGCCTGGATGCATTGATGGTCTCAAAAATCCTCTTCTCACACATTAGACTAATAAGAAAAGAAAAAAAGCGCTCACATCGATATGAGCATTAAGCTAGTTTTATCACAAAGTTTCTATCACTGTTTTCTCAGAAAAGTTCAACTAGTCTAATGACAGAAAATCACTAAATGCTTAACACCACCTCAAATAAGAGCATAACTTACTCTTTATCAATCACCTTACCTTTAACATTAATACCAATAAAAACATTAATTAAAAAACAGCCCTGTTTAAGCATTTAAGTCTCTATCATGACTCAACTGACTACCAATCCAGTTTCAAGGAAAGCATCAAATCAAGACAGTGCTATCATGTCCCTGGATTTCTGAACAGCTCCATTTCCAGATTAAGACTGAAGATTTTTTTGATCTATTTGTGTTTTTCCATAGAGACTACACTTCACCATTTAGTCACGGTTACCTGTCAACTTCATCACGTGTCACCACATCGCCTTTCTTCAAGGCTTTTATGGCATACAACTTCCCTGTGCTCTTATACTCTGCTAGGAGCACCTATAAAAAAAATATATATAATAATAATAATTCAGACAGAAAATACTTTATTGCACTCTTCCTGACAACAGGTTAAAGATTAGCTAAGCACTGGGAGGATATACCTTTCCAAAGTGGCCTCTGCCAAGGACAGAGATACAGCTGAAATCATCCATCTGCAGCTCGTGTGTTTGCCTGAAATAGAGACCGACCATTAGGTTGTGTGAACTGAGGAGTTGAGATGTACATAAAGGAAGGCATTATAAACCTGAAGAGTGATGTGATGAAATAAAATGGAAAAAGTGAAAGAGGGAAACATGAGAAGAAGAGAGAAAGAGTTTGTTCTGTTCAACAGGTGTTGAAGACAGACAGCTTACTTAGGAATGGGTTGCAGCACAGCTCTCCCTCTGCATTCAGCTTGGTTGCCCTTTAAGTTCTACATAAAACATGACAGAAGATACAAGAATAGTGACATCTCTAAACCTAGGCAAATACAAGTCACTCAGAATCGGTACACTTAACAGTGGACGAATGCCTGCGAGCGTACCATGGACTCTGGGCTCTCTGCCTTTGTCAGATAGAGACGAGGGGGTTTGGGAGGTCGCTCCTCGCTGAAGTTTAGTTTGACAACTGCCGAGTCTCTAAAAGCAGAATCACACAAACAACGAGGATCAGTATTCGTATAGCATGCAATAAAACAGAAGCATGTTTAATGTTGATTGTTTAATGTTGCAATGAGCCAAAATCTGAAATGATAGTTAAATTCTGCCATAACCCCATGAATGGTGGCAAATCAGCTCAGTTGAAACAGCTGTAAAAACAGGATTCTGAACTCACCCTGTTGGAGGAGGGGTGGAAGTGGAGTTTTTTTCTGCAGATGGAGGGGAAGTAAGATCAGGTTGTTGGAGTGGTGGTGGAGAGGGCAGGTCAGTGGCGGCCAGCGGGGGGCTCATAGCAGTAATGGTGCTGCTGCACGGTGGTAACACGCTCATCATCAGGCGGCCCCACGTGGCAAAGTTCATGTTCATCTGCGCAGCCCGCAAGAAGTTTTTACCTAAAAGGAAAATAAGGAATAAAAAAGTTCTTATATCTTACGGTCACCGTGTGTTCGAATGTTTCAAAGGGATTACTGCAGACAACGATTTGACATTTCACTGAACTGAGATGAAAACAAAAGGAACTGGAAGTCTATAGGTAGTTTTCCACAGCTACTGTGACAAAAAAAACGTGTACCGCTAATAAGCGCTGTATGAATAAAGAGTACCTTTCTCTTTGGGGAATATACGCTTCTGCCGCTGTAGCTTCGGGTGCCGCTCGATAACAGGGTTGGTGAATCTCACCTGCAGTTCGATGATGAACAAAAATATGAGATCTACTTCTTACTAGCCACACAGCAATATAGCGGTGGCCAAATAAGAAATTCATTAGCAAGCAACCCAGCCAAGCAAAATCTCCAGTTCGCTGCCCAGCACTATGATTTGTTTACAAAGAATCATGATTGATCAGATGTTCTAGCTAACAAAGTTGTAGTTAATGCAGATTAAGTGAAGGAATTCCATCCCATGTAAGGAATGACTGTGCAGCCACTGACCCTATTATACAACATTCTGAGACTTTGACAAAAATCCCCAAATCAGTAGTGATCAATCAGTGGTGACACCTAGACTGAACCCTGGCTACGTTTGTCATGGAGCATGTGGTGGGAATTTTGGAATTGTTCGGTGAAGTTACAGCATATGGGTACAACTGAAAATATCTGTTTTATGAATTAAAACTCAATGAAAAGTAGGGCGTTGTGGTCCGTAGTCCACAATTCCTGGTTCTACTTGTCAACCTGTAACTAACAGCCTAGGAACAAAATCTGCTTGTCCCATGCCGATTTATTCGCCCAAGAAAATCTGCGTGTTACGAATTATTCCATAGCTGCAGTTTGTTTCAGTTACAGTGTCTGACCTCGGTGAACAGTGTGCCTTGTGGTTCCAAATAAAGGCACATGCCATGCCGCTGGTTATCCAGAAAATCTTCCAAGCGCAGGAACTTCACAGCACACAAAGCTCTCCAATCCCGCCAAGACACACCGATCTCCAGCTCCCGGGACTACAAAAGCAGAGAGACTTGTGTTAACACTTTTTTGGCTCCAGAATTCCATTTCAGACATTTTATGTAGATTCTTGTTAACAGTGTTACTAAGGTATTTTAGAGTAAGAAAATCTGCATTTATACACACAATTGCTGACAACATGCTGTATTCTTCACATCCTCTTACAAGTGAGAACAGCTTAACTCTGGTGAGCTAGACCGTTGTTAACTGAATCACTGGAGTAAAGTTTTCCATCACACTGAAAAATGTGTTTTTATTCCTTGCAGACATGACTGAATTACCCTGTGTGATCGTGGACCCAAAACTGAAAGTAGACTTGGCCAATTGCTTTTGTCAGCCCCCGAGGCTGATGGGAGATTAGTGATAAAGAAAACAGTTACAGAACACAGCATATAATAAAGGCTATGAGAAGCTGATTACAAAAAAAAAAAAAAAAGATACTGATTTTTGTTTTGCAGAGACATCTTAATAAAGGCAGGAAAAAAGTAAATATAAAACTACATTAAAAAAAAAAAAAAACACCAATAGTGAGGTCAGGACTGGAACTACTAACCAGTTTTCGAGATTCACAACGGATAAGTGTGGGGTAGCTATAAGGAAAATGCCTAAAATCTTTGAGAAGACGACAATTTTTTTAATTTAAGAAACAAAAGGACAGTAGGTGTGTGACACTGTTGTCAAGCGGTTCTTGGCTTGAAGTCCGAGATAAACTGGCGCGGCATTCTATGTGGGAAGGCTGGCATTATTCTTTTCCCTATCCAATCATAGGTGTTTGTGAGGAAGAGGATATTAAAGCACTTCCCACTCAGTGTGTTAGACTTCCCTGTGATACATCATGAGCACCTCAGTATGCAGTGGCTGTCTTAGTGTGATGCTGGAGGAAGCAGGTGTTTTAGCCCATTAGCCTTTCCGGTAGCTGTCATGCGATAGGGGAAAATAAACAGCAGGTAGATTTTGGTAACGACTAAATGTTAGTGTTCCCCCTCGCATTTTTCCATCTTGAACTGAAATGTTGTGTAATCACTACTCAAGGCCATTAAGAATACACACTAAATGTTATTCCTGAAGTGATCATAATTACATTTATTTAATTACAGTGCCAGAAAAAATGGCCCTTTTTTTCTGTCATCTAATGTGTACGAATCAATAATTGATGAAACTGCTGACTCCAAAATCAAATAAGACCATTTTGTCTGTCGCTCCCTGAAACTTATGATATTTTGTTCCAAAAATGATTAGGACTATTAGGTTGAATAAAAAACAAAAAAAGACAGATAGTATACTGGACTCAAAAGCAAGACTTAGCTAAAACAATGCCTGGTCAGAATTTGAGACAAAAGCAGGTTTAAGGGTCATTTCATCAGTTCTATGAGTAAATGAAATAAAAATCAAACACAATCTTTGCACCACAGACCCTCTCCAGTTCAATGGTGAAGCTTTGGTCCCAGGCTTCTTTGCCCACAGGCCGCCAGTTAGTTCGACCAACCATCCGGTTATCCACCTTCAACACTGCGCTGATTTCCGCTGTGGTAATAAAAAGTGCACACAAAATATTTTCTTTTTGTATTGAACATCAAACACACAGAAACCATCTCTGTACCACCATAGTAGCTTAATCTGATTCCAGCAAGAATAAAATAAATAAATCAATCAGAAAAGCTGCACTCCCAATGTAATATATTCCCAATGCGGTTATACATCTTAAACCGATCAGTTAATGTCTTGTGGTTTTAATAAATGAAAAAAACAACAGCAAGACCTACTGGACATTTCATCGCTTTTGGCCATCTTGCCATTGGTGCTGCGTGTGGACAGGCCAGTCCTCATTCTTAGGGACTTGGCTTCAGAGGGGCTGCTGGGGGAGGAGGAAGCACAGGCCACGCGAGAGCGGCCTGGCACAGATTCCAACAGATCCTGACAGCCCATTAATCTGACTTCCAGCCGACCTACACAAACGCACATAAACCATGCTCAGCAAACACAGCCACACATGAAGTCACAATCATTACAATATCTGTATGGAACTTTCTAATAAAATATCCAACAATAATTTTAAACAGGCCTTCCTTTGTACAAGCGTTGCTGTAACGTCTTTAAATACGGAGACGGCTTGTAGATTAATTATACAAGAGCTTCTGTGAATTATGGGAAGCAGCAGGCCTGTGGTGTGATAGCAACTCAAATGCATGACAGAACTTTGTGAGTGGAGAAGAAAAAAAAAATAAAAAAAAAACAAAAAAAAAAAAAGAGAGAGACCTGTAAGACTTGCAGGTTTGAAGAACGAAGATGAGGAAGCAGATGGCGTAGAGCGCTGACGGTCCCTCTGCAGCCCCAGGATAGGTGAGGTCCCCATGGTCAGCTCCGCTTTAATGTCAGCCAGTTTGGGGTGATCTGGAGGAAGCTCCATCAGCCTCCGCTCCAAAGACAAACGCAGAAGATCCAGCTTCTGAGAGGACTCTTGCAGGCGAGCTTGAGCCTAAACACACATTTCGAACAACCGGTCACCTTCCTGAACAACCATGTAGTTATTACATAAGGAGGATCTCCAGAACAGAGCATACGATACATACAATACATAAGTGCATGCAATAATTTTAATTCTGCTTAACAGAACACAATAAAAAAACTGGAAATTTCACACCTCAGCCAGGGCGCGTCGGTCTTGAACTCTGCGACCTCCGAGCTGCCTCACCACGTTCTTGGCCCCTTCAGCTACTGCAGCCTCGATCCTCAGATGGTGCCGAAGCTCCTCCATTCTCAGCTCCAGGGGGCTGATGGTCTCCGAAGGACGACCTGAGAGCGCACGGGCTGCTGTGTAATTTTAGCTGTCTTTAAAATTATTACTTGTCGCTTTCTCTTACTCTTGGCTGAGTGTGTGTGAGAACTTGTATACTCCATGTCAGACAATACAATGAAGATCCTCTCACAACATATCTGGGATTAAAGAAAATTACTAGGTTCTGCTTACACCACCAACCAAGATGATTCAGGCTTGTAAAGAAAATGAGGTCAAGAGAGAAACAAGCTTGTTATGCATTAGAGAAAACACTTTTCCTTTTGTAGCTGTTTGAGGCAGTATAAGCAATAAGGCTGGTAACCTGAACTCACCCTTTAAACCAATCACTGAAATGAAGTCAAATACAAAAAGCTGACAGTAAATAACAGCAGCGTGAGTGATAGCAATATGCTCATGGAACATGATGCTGCATCTGTATCGGCTTGTTTTAAGATATTAGACAGAAGAAACAAGCCCTTCAGTGCAATTTCAAAAAAAGATTTCTTTACTGACAGGAAATCAGTGATTGGAACATGACAAAATGCCCCCTTGGGCAAGTTTTGTTTCGTCAGTGCCGATGCTGGGTTTTTCCATTCTTTCTATTGTAGTGAAAATTGAAACATAGAAGTAAAGGAGTGTCTTCGATTGTTGGACTCACCTTCTGTTTCGGAGGCCTCGCGCTCACCCTCTCTGGCCTGAGTCACTTTAACAATCTGCATGCGCAGCAGCTCAATTTTAGTCCTACTGTCCTGCAGCATCTGCTGGGCTGTGGACAGCATCTTTCGGTCCTGGTGAGAAAGATTGGCATGTAAGTAAAATAAAGATTAAGACATTGGAAGTGAGAGCTAGAGTTGGACGATCAGTCAATAGGCGAGGGATGATTAATTAGACAGGCAGGCAGGGAGAGAGGAAGAAAAAGTGCAAAAATGAAAGGAGCATAAACAGGATAGTGAACAATATTAGCAGAGAATGACCTTCCTCCAGTAATATGATGACAAACAGATCAGTTACTGTGTGGTGTCCTTTTATAGCTTCCTATTATTTTCTATAAGCATATGCATTACATCTAGGAAGGTGTCTAGAAAAGAGTTTTATTAGCCATGATATATAACAAAAGTCTGAAAGAAAGTGTTTTCACTGAAATTAGACAGTACAGAAAGTGAAGAGAAAAAAAAAACAGTTCACGTGACACACTGTTTGGGGCGTATTACATGTAGAGGGCAGTGTTTGAACTGTAACAGAATGCAGCTTTAAGCAAAAGCCAGTGTAAACAATAATCAAACAGTGAATGCAACATTCATCTGCAGGCTCTGAACAGTGCCTTCGTTTGCTGAAATCTAAAGCCTAAAGCAAATAAAGCTAGAATATGAAATATGAGATGGATGGTGTATGTCCTTCAATGCCTTTTTCAGCAATTTCGCATGCATTTCTGGACTGAATGGAATGGAAGAGATTGCAATTGTATTTCATGCAGGAGGTAAAACATCTGTCTGGAGGTCAGAATAGACAGAAAAGAACGTTAAGACTTTTCATTACCATTTTACTGTGACTGGATAATATTACGTAATGGATAAGCATACATAACAGCAAATCCAAACTGCATAAACGTTGCATAAATATATGAAAGAACACTACCGTCCACAGCGCTCTCCCTTTTTCTAGGCAGTTTAACAGCTCATCAGTCATCTTTGGTGGACTTTTAGACTCCTGAATGGCATCTCCTCTTTCCTTCACTCTCCCCATCAGATGTTCTCTCCTGCTCCTGGTGTCCTTCTATCACCCCTACTCCTACCCGGTTACACTACTAGGCAGTTTGTGCCTTGAGCCATGGTGCGGAGTTCTCATCTTATCTGACATCACGGGCTGAAAAGCCATTCCTCACCTTCTTATTATGGTTTAGTGTCCTTGCATTCTGCCTCTCTCTCTGTCCCTCCCTCCCTCCCTGTTCTATAGAGCTCAGTTCTCTTCTCACTCCTACCCTCTCTTTAGTAGTTATATAGCTGTGTACTGCTGCTGTTCTCTCCAGCTTGTCTAGCCCACATCAGACAGCTACAGCATTGGTTGTTTCAGAGTCACATGGCCAAATGCTGTCGCCAGGCCCAGGACAGGAGGTACGTGTTTAAGGTAAGTGTTTGTGAGAGAGAGACAGAGGCTCTGTACTCAGTGCTGCATGCATCCCGGATAGCAGTGAAAGCATAAATCAGAGCCTGCCAGAACATTTAGTACTTAGAAGGCAGCAGAAGCAATAGAATTGGAGTCAGGAATGTGCAGACTGGCAAAGTACAATCTCTAATCTACTGGAGGTCATGTGTTCATCAATCTAAAACATGCACCGGACAGTACGTAAGAATCCTTTACGAAACAGAGGAGGAGAATCATAGTAATCCAATACAGAAGCAGCAGGTACAGAATAGACTGCATAACAAGGTATATATGTGCATTTCCCAAAAAGTAAATAAAAGGAAAAACTGCAATTCCTTTAAGGGGATGATTACAGATACTATTTATATAAAAAAAAAAAAAAAACATTGGCCGTCAGCCAGGAGCTACACTGAAACGTGGTACATCAGAATAAGTTTTCAGAGTTTACTTTCCCATTTAAAGTCTAGGGATATTCTGTTGCCATGGTAACTTGGAAAACACTTATTGTGGCTGTGAAACACTGAAAATATTCCCCCTCCCTTGATACAAGCTTTAAATGCGAGTCACATGCGCCTTTTACACGCGTTACTAGATTAATGTTAGTTAACACCACGCACGTTAGAGACAGAAAATACGTCTGTGTATCAGATCAGAAATCATACTTACTTGCCAAAACTTAGTAACCTCAAATACACACCCATATATGATAATCATAAGTGGACAAGGTGCTGAAGGAGAGCCTCACCTTCACTGAACAGCTGGCATACATCTGGATGATGTTCTCAGCTCCTTGCTTCACCTTCAGCTCCATGTTCAGCTGCTTCCTCAGGGTGCGAACGCGACTGCCCAAAGGAGACGTGGAGTCCTCCCAGTGGCATGGGTCAGGAGAAATGGCAGTATCTGTGGGAAAACGAGCAATGAAAGCTTTTCTAAGGAAGTGACAATTGAATAATTGGACAACTGAGCCCTAAGCAAAACTAACAAATCTGATTAGATCAATGCAACTCTGCATTCAAACCTTTCCCTGAAATATGAAAGCAATAAAGGCGCATTGATTTTGTTATTCCCTGAGGCAGGTCATTTAAGTCATAAGACATAAGTCATTTAAACCACAAAAACATGGCAGACGTTAAATAAGTACCAGCATAAACAACTATGAGGTAGGGAGCTGAAAAGGGAATTCCAAGAAGGGAAATATCGTCATGAAACACACCCCATATTCTTGTCCAATATTTATTTAGTTGCTTCAAGTGGTGGTGTTTATCAAATGTTTCATTATGTCATTAATTGAGGCTGTAAGTTTAAACTGTCCTTTCAATATATTTATGGCATTATATACACACACAACACCTTACCTGTGGTGGTCTCTCTCTCTGTAGCCATGGCACGTGCATTCAGCTCCTGAAGCTCCCAGTGAAGCTGCTCCAGTTTGCGAGTTGAGGCGCGTAGTTGACCCTCCACATCAGCGGCACTCTTCTTGTTGGTGACAGCACGCCGCAGCCGCTCCGCTGCCTCCTTGATCTTCAGTTCTCGCTGGATCTCCTGCCTCAGTAGGGACCGGGCGTCTTCAAGCTGCTGTTGGAACACCGGGTCAAGAAGGTCGCCCTCAGGAAGACTCCGCAAGCAGCCAGCCTACAAAAGAGTGTTCGATATCAAAATAATTCACACTGGAAACTTTTCACATGATTAATATGACCTTGAATATGTCCTTGAGTTATAAGTTAAATAATCTTAGTGCCATGACAGACACAGCCTGTGTCACATGCTAATTGCTGATTATCGCATTTGAGCACACACACATACAGTACATAGGGGAAAAAGTGGTTAATACCAATAATATAAAAAAATATCATCAAGAGAACAAAATTTGCTGTTCTCTTTGGGTGAAAGGGGTCAAATCTGTCTCTCTTCTGTCAATCACAACAGTGAAACATGGGGGTCTGTGAGCAGGCAGTTATCACTTTAAAATGATGCAGCGCAGTGTCTCAGAGGAAGCAGCTGCAAGTCCTCGCCCTCCCTGTCTGGTAGACGTTGCATTGTGGAGAGAGTTAGCTAGTGGGTGGAACAAAATTAGGAGAGAATTTCCTTTTTTTAAACCCTTTATCAAACATTTAAAAAGAAGCTTCCGGAATAAACACTTTTAAACAATAAGTTTCCCTTCTCTGGAAAGTGCTTAGGACAGAAGACTTGAGGGAGCTCAGTGAAGTGAATTTAACTTTAAGAGAGAGGGGAAAAAGAGGGTGGGGAAGAAACGGGTAACATAACAGGAATTTACTTGTTCTGCACATGTTCCAAAACATGAAATGTAACTACAAAAATGGCCTCAAATAAAATTAAGGCGAGGCTTATCACACTGATAGTACTATCTGATGAATTTATAGTGTGAACCTGTAACAGGCAACTGAAGATAAACAGCATACAGACATCCAGCGTATAGCCTAGCAGCTCCTTTTGATCAGTTTTAGACAAGCAGATTTTATCCTTCTTTTTTCAAGAGAATGTGTGTACCAAGGCACACACAGGAAAGTTAAAAATGATTAACCAGGGTTGCCAAATTTCAGCCAAATATCCAGCCCAATTACAGCACACAATCAATCTGAAACCAGCACAAAGGCATTGGAATTTATGCATTGGAAATGGAAGACAGCCTTTTTCCTTCTTTTTCCAAGCTTATGCATGTGAAACAATGCTTTGCAGAAGATTTTTCCCACTCCATCATCCTCCTTTCCCCTCTTGAACAACTACAACGAACAACGTCTTTTTTGAGAAAATGTATGATTTCATACCATACACACACATGATAGATAGACAGATAGATAAAACTCTACTTCAGTAGCCCCAATAATATCTCAGTAACCGTGTAGTGTGATATAATTTATAATGATAATATTACTTCACATGACTGTAGTTTAGATTATACGGTGTTATCTAAATAATTTATCATTGGAAAGCTTCACTACAGTCAGTAATTGAACCCATAACACGTCTGATCTTTTAACACGTCTATGCATTTTAAGGTTTATCATATTGTGCGTGTTAAGGTGCAAGTCAAAAACAAATCCTGCAAATCACAGAAAATCCCTGAGAGTGACTGAAGCTTAAATAATTATTAGTTTCGTGTGTTTAAGCACAGATTATAAATTTTATGTTATAGAAACAAAACTTTGACTGAGTATATAACGTCTGATTCAAGAGTCAAGGGAAAAGTTAGATAGTAAAGAGGCAGCAAGAACTGGTCAAACCTGTTAAACCTGAAACTCTGAACCTCTTAGTGATGATAGGACTGAAGAAATACAGCCACAGACAGCGTAAAGGGAAAAACTCTGTGCTTCTCTTAAATCGTACTGAAATGATTGTGATTTATCATCAAATTATAGTTTGAGTTTTTTGTTGTTTTTGTCCATCATCCCAAGAGCAAAGAGGAAAATCATCTTCACTTGTGTCTACAAAAGGTCATATTAATAAACATGCTCATCACACAAACATAATAATAATAATAATAATAATAATAATAATAAAAGTAAAAAAAAGTTCAGAATACACAATTTCAGTTGTGTTACATCAATAACAATAAGTTTTTATAAGATTAAGACAACAATAGATTCTTTTAGCAATATTAATTTTACAATAGTATCCACAATAAATTAACTCATCCATTAAGCAGTAAATATGAGTTTATTTATTTTTTCATTACTGAATAATTCACTTAATTTTATTATTAATTCACAGAGGTTCAGAGAGTTTGAATTTAACCGACGCCAGGTAGGTGAGCTAACCTGCTAAGCTAACCTGCTAACCTGTTAGCTTCAGTCAACGGTGAGCAATTTAAAGTTTGTGCTACAGTTAAATGTTTGTTTTGACAACTTGACACCCAAATTATTTAAATCATTCTTACCTGAAGTGTCACACCGGCCATCTCTCTATCTCTCTTCTGTGTGAGTTTGAGGGGGGGGAAAGGCAGGAGATTTCGGCTTGTTTGCTGAAGAACCAGCTAAAATAAGTTAGCCAACTTTAAGAGGAACCTTTAAGGTCCTCCTGATGAACTTAGTCGTGTTTTAATGAAACAAACATGTCGATATTACATCGAAATCCTAGGGGAAAGGTGGAAAATCTCGCCCACACACATGACAACCACAAGCTGGCTCTCAGGGATGAAGGTTACGACTGAATGACAGGCTGTTTACCGGTACTAAAAGTTTTTCCAATTCTTTCCTTTTCCCTGAGGTTTGAAATTCCACTGACGCCTCCCTGAATAAGGATTGGCTCCTAAGCCTGTCAATCACAAACACAGACCAATTAATACAGGCCTTTTCTTCGGCGGAGGCGGGTTTATGGAAATTAGCTGATTAGCAAATTCTTGTTTATTTATGTACGCGGGCTGCAATGTTGAATTCTCGCTTTTGATTGGTCATAATGTGGTGAAATTGTTTATAAATTTACATTACAGAGGCTCTGATAATAGTCTATAGGCTGTAAGTCAATTCAATTCAATTCAATTGAGACAATTTCCCATTATCTCAAAAGAGCTTTGCAGAAGTATGGAAACAGAAGAGAGAGAAAAAAGAAATATAATAATAATAATAATAATAATAATAATAATAATAATAATAATAATAATAATAATAATAATAATAATAATACATACATACATACATACATACATACATACATAAATGAATACATACAATTAAAGTTTAAAATTAATTTAAAAAAATTAAGATACTATATAAAATTTTAGATACAAAATTTATGATACTATAAATCTATCCCTATCCCTAATGAGCAAGCCGGAGGCGATGGCGGCAAGGAAAAACTCCCTGAGATTTGAGGGAGGAACTCCCTGAGATATGAGGAAGAAACCATGAATGGAACCAGGCTCAGAAGGGAACCCATCCTCGTTTGGGTGACACTGGACAGAAAATAATGTAAATGTAAATAATGTCCTTTCTACAACAGTTTATAATAGTGCAGCCGAGAGCTCCTGAGGAACTAATGGGTCATCGTAAACTCTGAGTTCAGCACAGACCTGATTGCTGATAAAGACCAGACTATACAGCTGACTGAGACAACATTGGTTCAAAAGAAGGCATGACAGTCTCCGGGCGGCTTCATACACAACAGTCCCATGAGACACTGGCTGACCATGTAGATCAATCCCTGGCAGGTTGACCACCGGGCGACAAGACTCCAGCCAGCAGTAGAACAACAGGACTGAAGAAGTAGCTCCATAAGAAGAGAATCACAGGTTTAAATATTGCTTCGGTCATCATGGTTTCTGTATATAGAGGATGCTGCACATAATCTAATAATAAAGGTTTAAGGAAACAAAATAAAAACATATAATGTATGGTGGAGTATTTTGTAGGGTGGGATTTATGGATGGAATGTTAAGTGCCGCTGCTTTAAGCTGTCAAGTTTTCGGTAAAGTCTCTAGAGCACATAACCATAACTTTCTGTTTTCTGATCTGCTTTTTTATGGCTTGTGACAGAACTATAACATTACCTAAGGGTTAACAGGGACAAGTTTTAGTGATAACAGGATCTAACTTTTGTAATGGATGTTCTAATGTATTAAATGTAGCTATAAATGATTTAAAAAATAAAACCTTGGTCATTCATTAAAAATGTGATTTTTGACCATAGTCTGTCTGTGTGTGAGATTATTTTCTCAGAACTGAGTGTGAGATTATTATATTAACTAAAATAATATGTGGTTAGTGGTGGTTCCGTGGTGGTTTCATTCCAAGCTAGAGAGGGTACACCTACAAACTGCACCTATATGCTAGGTTTTCCTGATAAAATGTCCTTGCTGCATAAGCCTGGAGTGCCTAATAAGTTAGTCTATATTGTTGCTGTCGTATTTTGTCATCTATTTGTTTATTTGACTATAGAGCTGGAATGCAAACCTTTATCCTATTATGAGCCGGATATTCCAGAGACTTTTGACTTTTAAGCCATTTTAAATCTCAATCCCTCATTGTTCACATACCATACTACAGCACACAAAGCAGTTGCACTTTAGATCTCATAGTCAAGTGATGCATTATGTTTCTACCAATCTACTGTAGTTATTCCATGCTTTGTTTTTTGTTATCAGGAAAGCTAATATTTACCCAGTTCCACATATACCAACAGCTTCTTTTTAGCACTAAAACAATAACGCACACACACACACACACACACACACACACATTGCAATAATATCTGGATATTTCAAATTAAATTGTTGCAGTTATATGTGAAAAGTAATATTTTTTTCTTATAAACCTGTTGAGTAAAAAAATGTAAAAAGCAGCAAGATAGTTTATGTGTAATTACAGAAATCGTATCACATTAGCACACACATCTTAAACATCACTGATGCTCAAGTAATATTCTCAATTGAACGACATTACAATGCAAAACAAGGCCTATAGTATTAAGTTTATAAACTCTGTAAATCTCAAACACTGAAAACAACAAGAGAACAAATGTGAGTTACAATATAAAAAAATAAAAATATATAAGCGACCAGTTAATTTTGATAACATTTAGAGTTAATTGGTGTCCTGCTGGATGCATATAGGTGTTAATTCAACGTTGTGTAGATCACTGCACTTAAGTATAAACCATGTGGAAGCATGGTTCACTGACTGGGTCTCAAAGAGGTTTGTGATGTGTAGCAAGGTACTGTGCAGTTTGGTGGAGTGAATTACAAGCATTAAATTCGGACAGAAAAGTGCAAATTCAAATGATATCAAGTCTCCTGTGGGTAGAAGGTTCTGGAATCAAAAGCTAGATTCATAGATTCACTAGCTCAATAAATATGATGCTGCATATCTGACTAACGGTATATTTGACTTAATATTTGCTAGATTTTTATATATA